>NC_057814.1:563097668-563112500 GCF_018294505.1 Triticum aestivum
CGTGCCCCGATCCAGATCCAGCAGGGGGAGGGGGTGAGAGGAGTGGGGAACGTGGGGTAGGGTTTCGGGGGTGAGGGGGTTAAGTGGAATGGGGTGGGTGGCCGGCTGGGCCGGCCTGGTGGGCCGAAACCCAGTGGGGGGTCCCCTTTTCTCTCTTTCGTTACTTTCTTCTTCTCCTTTTCTATTTTTTTATTATTCTTTTACTGTCTTTATTTTATTTCCCAATTTATTTTTGTTTGTAAAATATATTACTAACACCCAAATTTGAATTACTAAAAATACCTCTGCCACAATAACTTTGACACCTAAAAAACAGTTTCGTAATTATTTATTATTTAAACGTATTTAAATAATAGTTATTGCTATTGTTTTATTATCATTTGAATAATTAAATTCTTTATTAATGTGTGGTTTCTTCACCATAATTACCTATGCATTATTTGGCTCACTCCGAACATTTTAGTTTTAATATTTGAAAACTTTAATTGTTCGCTTGATTTAGAGTTTGAATTTGAATCGGTTTCGAATTAACGCGAGATTAGCAATAGTAATCGAGGTGACGTGGCATCACTAGTAGAGGGTTACTGGAGCTTAACTACCCGGGCGTCACAGTGTAGAAGCTCGGACAACAGTTTGGCTTCGTTCTGGCCCTGCTAATGTACATCAACTTTGCTCGGAGGATCTACCTCCACCTTGAGTAATGAAAACCATTTTAACCCCGCAAAAAAAAAGAATCGTTTGTCAGGGGAGTAGCTCCCGGAGACCAGTTTCGCCCGCTCTTCGCCAGCATGAAGGCCCAGCGAGACACCTCCAGACCCAAAAGACCCAGTTAAAAGTGTTTCTTTGTTTAAAGTAGCCATCTTATAACTATAAAAAAAGGTTGAGTGATATTTTTTTCCGTCCATGCTAAACTTAAAAACTGCCATCCTCTAGATGGAAAATGCTATCCTCTAAATAAAAAAACCGCAATCCTCATAAAAAAAGCCCATGAATAAAAAAATACAAACAAATTTAAAAAATGCCATGCTCTTATTTCTTTATTAAAGTGACGTGCTGCGCTACGAAGCTGCCATCCTCTAGATAAAAGTATTTTATCTGGAAAAACCAAAACTCCTACCATGTAATCGAAAAACAAAAAAAATATTCCCACAAAAAAAAATCTTCTCAACATTAAAAGTTGCAATCCCTCTTTATAACAAAATATGATTTCAACGATAATAAAATTGTCATGTTCTCAATAATAAAACTGCCACCTAATAATAAATTGAACCGGTGTTTGGATAGCACCCTCAGCCGGCGCTCCGCCTCACCTGGCTCCCGCAAGATCTCTAGAGACCCCGTCTTATTTGCCTCCACGACCCGCAGGTCCTCACGCAGGTCGTGGGGTCCGTTTCCTTCAATAGATGAGCCGTCAGGGGTCGCAACACACGATCTTGCGGCCCTCACCGGCGGAGGAACTACCGATGACTCCATGGAGATCTTCCGCGAGCCCCTCAAGGTGGAGGTCAGACGGGCGCTGGCCGCGGCCCCACGAAAACTGTGGGCCACCACTTGTGTATGATCGGCAAGATGCATGCCGCTTCATAAGGGCGGGGCCGTGGCGGAATCGAAATGAAATCCTTTTATGTCTAAAATCAAGAAAAATGGGAAAAACCAGGGTCGTGTAGAAGCTAGGACAACAATTTGGCTTCGTTATGGCCCGGCTAATGTACCTCAACTTTGTTTGGAGGATCTACCTCCACCTTGAGTAATGAAATCCCTTTTAACCCCGCAAAAAAAGAAGAATCGTTCGTCGGGGGAGCAGCTCCTAGTGACCGGTTTCGCTCACTCTTCGCCAGCACGTAGGCCCAGCGGGACCCCTCCAGACCCAAAAGGCCCAGTTAAAAGTGCTTTTTTTTGTAAAGTAGCCACCATCTAACTATAAAAAAAGGTTGAGTGATATTTGTTTTCCGGCCATGCTGAACTTAAAAACTGCCATCCTCTAGATGGAAAATGCTACCCTCAGGATAAAAAAACCGCAATCCTCGATAAAAAATGCTATGAATAAAAAATACAATTTTTTTTATAAAAATGCCATGATCGTATTTTTTTAAAGTGACTTGATGCGCTTCGAAACTGCCATCCTATAGATAAAAATATTTTATCTGGATAAACATAAAACTACCATGTTAATAAAAACAAAAAATATCTTCTCAACATTATAAGTTGCAATCCTCTTTCAATAAAATACGATGTGAACGATAATAAAATTGTCATGCTCTCAATAATAAAACTGCCACCTAATAATAAATTGACCCGATATCTGGATGGCATCCTCAGCCGGGGCTCCGCCTCACCTGGCTCCAGCAAGATCTTCGGGGACCCCGTCTTTATTTGCCTCCATGACCCGTAGGTCCTCACAAGGGTTGTGGGGTCCGTTTCCTTCAATAGATGAGCCCTCAAGGGTTGCAAGACACGATCTTTCGTCTCTCGCCGGCGAAGGAACTGTCGATGACTCCATGGAGCTCTTCCGTGAGCCCCTCAAGGTGGAGATTAGCCGGGCACTGGCCGCTGCCCTACCAAAATTATGGGCCATCACGCGTGTATGATCGGCAAGATGTATGCCGCTTCATAGGGGCGGGGCTGTGGCGGAATTGAAATCAAATCCTTTTATTTCTAAATAATAAAAAAGTGTTAGAAAGGACAAGGTGGGAGGCATCCAATGATGAAGAAATATATAGCAAGCCACAGTAAATTAGCCCAGGGCGGGGGCTAGCCTGACAGTACGGCTGCATGGTAACTTCCATAAGAATATCCCCGAGAGGTAGGCCGGTTACATTGTGCATACGGAGCTCTATTTCATTCTCAGAGTGCTCCCGATTGACGAGGCGAATGGGATCGCTTTGGACTCTATACTCGAACATGGGGAATTTGCTCCATCCCACGGGCTAGACGTTGCTCTCCCTCCAGGTCTTCATAATCTGGATGCCCAAAGGCCCTTGTCTTGAAACTGAAGAACTGCCTCAACCAAGGTAGCAGTCTCCTAGGAGATCTCCATCCCTGAGCCCCACTACGGCTTCTGCCAACAGGGCGAATTGGTGAATTTTGGCATTCCGACCTAACAGTGACCAGCATCCACGGTTCGGAGCATAGAACCAGCCCCATACCCACGCCATTGTCTCTGGGCAGGTCTCCAGCTCGAAGTATCTGGAGCCCGGGTATCGTAGCGCGTGTGTAGAACACACGCGTGACACCATAGACTAACGATGTCCTTTTTGCTAGTTCGGGGTTGGTGCATGAACGCACGTACGGACCAACACTACTGAAACATGCACAATGGACATGACGATTTACCCAAGTTCACGCCGCATGGTGCGTAATACCCTACTCCTGCTTTTTTGTGTGTTTTAATGGGTGGATCAGTGCTACAAGTCCTACAAGAGTCCAACCTTTTTCTACTTTCGCCCGGTCCTCCTTTATCTATTCTTAGCATGATTTTGGGAAATCTCCTTGAAAAAGTGTTTCCATTCGTAGTTTGGGGTTTCCTAGTCCCATGTTTATTCGTAACCGGGTCAAGGGGTACCTCAATAGTGTAGTTGCTAAGTAAATGCCATGATCCGACATGGTCGGTGGGTGTATTAAATGCGCGGTGACGTGTCATCACCTTCTTCTCTCCAGGAACGAAAGCCAGTCCCATCACCACCGGTTGTGATGATGCTCCAGCTTGGAAGTGCCATGTACTATCGCAGGTGTCGCCCGTTGGGTGACTAGGGTGGTGACTCACCACCCAACCTGCAAGGCCATAACATGGTGGACTTGTCCTGACGAGGTTGATACAACCCGACACGCATGAGACGGGGGAGTTGCTGTGCCTTGACGAGTAAGGAAACGAGGCTGTTGTCGGAGGTTTCATTCCCGGGTCTTGGGTGTTTGTTGGCTTTGGCCAAGGAGGGATCTACCAGCGGCCCAGGTGTAGTTCACTCTGTGGACCAAGCGTTCACGGTACTGACAGTATCCCATGGGCATGGCCAGATGAGTGTCTCTCATCTTTATCAGGGTGAGTCCGACCAATCAGCAGTAGGTGTTTTCTCAGCACAAACGAGGAGCCCACCCCTATGTCCTATGTGTTAGATGCCTGGCGAAGGGCTAGGCTCAACCCATGCATCGCCCACTGGCTGATCAATCACTTCTGTACTTGATGATCCTGACACGTGGCATGAGAATCTTGCTAGGAGCAGAAATCAAATCTTTTGACTCCTGCCGCCACTATTTTGAACACGTGACATCCCTTGTGTTACCAATCCGTATTTAATTCACCTCTGGGTTCATACTGGCGCGGGAGCAATTACGCTCTCGTGCAATTAAACCCCACTCTAAGACTCGACGCATCTCACAGGCGTTCGACTTCTCATCAGGGAGCCCAACCACTCGTTGCGTGTGTTGATTGCTTGGCATCGATTGGAGAGGGCGCCTCCACGCTCTTCTTCCTCCTACATTCTCACCGTCCAGCATCCGCACAAGCCCCCGATTCCTCTAAGCCCGTGAGCCCTTCCCTGCATTGTCTTCACGGTAGCCATTCCTCCTTCGTCACCATGTCGCACGAGGTCAAGCGCTATGAATGGGAGTAGATGCGCGCCAACCTCGCCACTAAGGATGCTAAGATCAGCGAACTCCGCGGCGTCGTCAGTAGCACTGCTCTCCACCTAGAGAGCGAAACCATGAAGCTCCGTGGCCGGGTGGAATTGGACCAGATCCCCGTCATGAAGCAGAGTGGATCTTCACCAACCTCCACGCTGGGCACTATAGGAGCATGGCATCGCTGCAAGACATGTACCTCCGCCGATTGTCTGCGCAACAACACCCAGCTGAGAAGTTTTTATTTAGTTCTAAAATGATTTACGTACTTTTCCAAGTGCCACATTCCAAATACTCGGCAAACTACTTCCGACCTTCTCTCTTTACCGCCCTCTGCCCTCTATTTCCCGTCCTTTTCTCAAATATTTGGCCACTTTATTCCGCTCGGTTTCTACAGTATTCCCTTTACCTCCCCTTATCCCTCTCTCTTCCTCCCTCACCCTCTCCTCTCTCTCTCTCTCTCTCTCTCTCCAACCTTTTCCGGTCCTTGTTCCACCTCCACATTCTGTGCTCGAAAATAGTTTGTAGTCAAAGTTGTGATCACTTGAGCCATTGTGGTTCTTCTATGAACAATTTTAGCCAGCACATGTCTACCTTCCCAATAGACCTACCAGCGTGTAGTAATTATTAGCTCGGACAAACCACGACAGCGAGTAAAGGCACATTGCCCCCGAGGAGTGTGCATCACTATTGGGATGGTTACCAGTGATGATCCATTTTGCATGCTTGTCACTGCCGTGAAGTTCCAACTCATGAGAGAGCCAGTCGCCACTAGCTGCTACTTACTTGTGGCAAGTCACCATTGACAAGCACGTAGCTCGCCATTGAAGTTCAAACTGCGTTGAGCACTATCGAGCCTTCCAATGTCCATGTAGTATCCTATTCCATGGGCAAAGTAATTGTAGCAGCCTATGTCCATCCTTGATTAACCAAGAAAATTTCGATGCTCATTCCCACGCGCGCCATTGCATGCGAACTTCACTGGGGTTGATTTCTTATGTGTTGACTGACATGCTCCTCCTACTTAGTTAGTCTTTAACATCAGAGCATCTTACCTCACCTATCGTTGTCATGTTGACTACCCATATGCATTTTTAATCTATTGACTACTGTAAATATTACTTATGGCATCATGTGCTAATATTTTAGGTGAGTCATTAAACCTGAGGTGGGTTTCTAGGTTAAATTGAAATAGCCGTACTCTAGATTTCTGAATTTTGAGCATTGCTTTCTAAGATAGGTCAGATTTTCCATTGGATATCCCACTAGCATAATGGATGAAGGAGTATGCAAATGAAAGAAGTTGGAGGTGCCCCTAGCATCATCCGGACGAACCGCAAGTCGAATGGTGACCCGGTCATAGGAAGACATCCACCTCACCCCGTGATACCTATGGTTGATTAGTGTAGATGATATCTAGAAGGACATACACCCTCAACTTGTCCTTGGTGCTTTCCCTCGGAAGGACTACCACTTGGATGCCTAACTGCAATTTTGACGATGGTATAATGGCCCTACACATGGCTATGCCAAACGGGCCAAGTCACTGAGAGATCGCACTACACCCATAGGGCCAACACGAGTATTATGCCTCTAATTCGCTATCTATACATAGCCTATGCCTGATCCCCTATAGATTTTTTACATGTTCATTGATAGGAGGAAAAATGGTTTCCCCTGCTTTATCACATCGAGTCCCTATGCAAACGCGTGGGCCACAAATGCCAATCATTTTTCCCGTCAGGTCCAACCAATCAGCAGTAGGTGTTTTCTCAGCACAAATGAGGAGCCCACCCCTATGTCCTATGTGTTAGATGCCTGGCAAAGGGGTAGGCTCAACCCACTTGCATCACCCACTGGCTGATCAGTCACTTCGGTACTTGCTGATCCTGACACGTGGCGTGAGAATCTTGCTAGGGGAAGAAATCAAATCTTTTGACTCACGTCGCCACTATTTTGAACACGTGACGTCCCTTGTGTTACCAATCCATATTTAATTCGCCTCGGGGTTCATACTGGCGCGGGAGCAATTACGCTCTCGTGGAATTAAACCCCACTCTACGATTCGACGCATCTCACAGGCGTTCGACTTCTCATCGGGGAGCCCAACCGCCCGTTGCGCGTGTTGATTGCTTGGCATCGATTGCAGAGGGCGCCTCCACGCTCTTCTTCCTCCTACATCCTCACCGTCTAGCAGCCGCACAAGCCCCCGATCCCTCTAAGCCCGTGAGCCCTTCCCTGCATTGTCTTCACGGTAGCCATTCCTCCTTCGTCGCCATGTCACACGAGGTCAACCGCTATGAATGGGAGTAGATGCGCGCCAACCTCGCCACTAAGGATGCTAAGATCAGCGAACTCCTCACGGCGTCCTCAGTAGCACTGCTCTCCGCCTAGAGAGCGAAACCACGAAGCTCCGTGGCCGGGTGGAAATGGACGGGATCCCCGTCATGAAGCGGGGTGGATCTTCACCAACCTCCACGCTGAGCACTATAGGAGCATGGCGTCTCTGCAAGACATGTACCTCCGCCGATTGTCTGCGCAACAACACCTAGCTAAGAAGCTTTTATTTAGTTATAAAATGATTTACGTACTTTTCCAAGTGCCACATTCCAAATACTCGGCAGACTACTTCCCACCTTCTCTCTTTACTCCCCTACGCCCTCTGTCACCCTTCCATTTCTCAAATATTTGTGCACTTTATTCCGCTCGGTTTCTACTGTATTCCCTTTACCTCCCCTTATCCCTCTCTCTCCCTCCCTCACCCTCCCCTCTCTCTCTCTCTCCTTCCAACCTTTTCTAGTCCTTGTTCAACCTCCACATCCTGTGCTCAAAAATAGTTTGTATTCAAAGTTGTGATCAGTTGAGCCATTGTGGTTGGTCTCTGAACAATTTAACCCAACACATGTCTACCTTCCCACTAGACATACCAACGTCTAGTAATTATTAGCTCGGACAAACCACGACAGCGAGTAAATGCACATTGCCCCCGGGACGTGTGCATTACTATTGAGATTGTTACCAGTGATGATCCATTTTGCATGCTTGTCACTGCCGTGAAGTTCCAACTCATGAGCGAGCCAGTCGCCACAAGCAGCTACTTGTGGCAAGTAACCATTGACCAGCGCCTAGCTCGCCATTGAAGTGCAAACTGCGTTCATCACTATTGAGCCTTCCAATGTCCATGTAGTAGCCTATTCCATGGGCAAACTAATTGTAGCAGCCTATCTCCATCCTTGATTAACCAAGACAATTTCGATGCTCATTCCCACGCGCACCCTTGCATGCGATCGTCACTCGGGTTGCATTTCTTATGTGTTGGCTGACAAGCTCCTCCTGCTTAGTTAGTCTTTAATATCAGAGCATCTTACCTCACCTATCGTTGTCATGTTGACTACCCATATGCATTTTCAATCTAATGACTACTGTAAATATTAGTTATGGCATCATGTGCTAATATTTTAGGTGAGTCATTAAACTTGAGGTGGGTTTCTAGGTTAAATTGAAATAGAACTGTTCTCTATATTTCTGAATTTTGAGCATTGCTCTCTAAGAAATGTCAGATTTTTCCATTGGATATCCTACTAGCATAATGGATGAACGAGTATGCACATGAAAAAAAGTTGAAGGTGCCCCTAGCATTATCCGGACGGACCGCAAGTCGAATGGTGACCCGATCGGATGAAGACATCCACCTCACCCCGCGATACCTCTGTTTGATTAGTGTAGACGACATCTAGAAGGAAATACACCCTCAATTCGTCCTTGGCGCTTTCCCTGGGAAGGACTACCACTTGGATGCCTAACTGCAGTTTTGACGATGGTATAAAGGCCCTACACATGGCTACGCCAAACGGGCCAAGTCAGTGAGAGATCGCACTACACCGGCAGGGCCACCACGAGTATAGTATGCCTCTAATTCGCTATCTATACATAGCCTATTCCCTATCCCTTATAGATTTTTTCATGTTCATTGATAGGAGGAAAAGGGTTTCCCCCGCTTTATATTATAAAGCAACGGCTAAATCACAAGTCATACAAGCCAAAACAAAAGAAAAAAAGAGAGAAACGACAAATATACATGACACCGAAGGAGCCACTAACATGCCCGGAATACACCAAGTGCAAGCTTGAGCATCGAGTCCCTCGGCGAACAAGAACCGGTACACAAGACAACTGAGATGACGTAGTCGCCTGCTGTCGAAGGATTTCCACGCTCCGTCGACTCCCCAGAAGCCAGCCATTGTCAGTCTGCCATCCACCCTGCCTCCGAACAAGGACCCCTACCCTCTAGTCCTGGATCGGAGGACACTGCGCTATCGACCAGCAGGGTCGCTCATCCCCGAGCTCTCACGGCCAGGACTACCTGGTGGCCGGGCAGAGGACGACAAGCACGACCACAGCACCACACAGCGGCACAACCTAACAACACTAGTACAAAACAGGGCTTTCGTCACAGGGCAATATTCACATTAGTCCCGGTTCAGTCACGACCCGGGACTAATGTGAGCATTAGTCCCGGTTCGTGCGGCTAAGGCATTAGTCCCGGTTCACCTGGGCCCTTTAGTCCCGGTTGGTGCCACGAACCGGGACTAAAGGGTGCGATGCCCATTAGTACCGGTTGGTGGCACCAACCGGTACTAATGGGCTTTGAGGCATTAGTACCGGTTCATGGCACGAACCGGTACTAAAGGTCCCATTTTCAAACTCTACCCACCCCCTCTGTGGACCGCCTTTTCAGTTTTAGAAAAAACAAAAGAAAATGATGGAATGTCAAAAAAATGAAATAAAATAAGTTTCCCATGTTATATGTGGTCTAGTTGTTGGGAAAATTTACAAATATGAATTTTGACTTTATTTGCAAAATCTCTCTCGAATTTGTAAAATGGGCATAACTTTTGCATACGAACTCGGATTAAAAAGTTTTATATATGAAAAATCGTCTACTCGGAAAGTTACATCCGATTTTAACGGGGGAATCCCCGTTAAACATTTTCAAAATCCTCAAAAACCTAACAGAAAAAAAGTTACGGGGCTTTTAAGATCTGGAGAGGCAAAAAAAATTCAAAAAATTTCATACTGTGGTCAAACAATGGTCAAACTAATTATTCTAGAATATTAGTGTTACTAAATAATTATTTCAGTTTTTTTGAATTTTGGTCAAATCTGGTCAAACAGTGGTCAAACAGTGGTCAAACAATGGTCAAACTAATTATTCCAGAAATATTAGTGTTACTAAATAATTATTGTTTTTTAAAACAATAGTTTCAAACTCAAACAGTGAAATGTGTCACTTCATGCTCAAGCTAAATTCCTGAGGGTTAATAGGGTTGACATCTTACTATTGTCAGGAAAACAACAAGTGCAGACTTGGAAACGAGGGAGAATAGAATCCGGAAGTTAAGCGTGCTCAGGCTGGAGTAGTGAGAGGATGGATGACCGTCCCGGAAGTTAGATGATTTGGAATGATGAGGGGTGATTAGAGATTAGAGGATAAATTGAGAAGTGATGAGGGGTGGTGATTAGAGAGTTAGAGGTTAAAATAGTTCAGAAATTTGAAAATAAAAAAAAATTTGCAAAAAAAATTTTCAAAAAAAAATTCATAAAATTTCCTTTAGTCCCGGTTGGTGTTACCAACCGGGACTAAAGGTGGAGCTCCACGTGGCCGCGGCGTTTAGTCCCGGTTCGTGTAAGAACCGGGACTAAAGGGGGGAGGCATTAGTAACGACCCTTTAGTCCCGGTTAAAAAACCGGGACTAAAGGCCCTTACTAACCGGGATAAAAGCCCCCTTTTCTACTAGTGCAACGCAACCACCGTACGCATGCATGAACGTCAACTGCAAGTAGCCAAGCCACAACACCACTCAAGATAACCGGCAGACCACACCCCGCGCCGGAGCTTCGACCACCACTCCACCGTCCCAAAGATGGTGTCTTCAAGAAGAAAATGACGCGACGCGCCGTCACCACCCAATCCGGAGATTTGGGCTTTCACCGGGATGGGAAGAGAGGGCGAGGGCAAGATCACGATGCCGCATTCAAGAAGGTGAATGACGCCGGATCGCCGCCGACATCGTGGCCACAACAATCGGCCAAGGGTTTCCCCCAATCCATCCTTACCGGACGCTTAGCCCCACCAGTCGCCACAACCGGCCACCAAAGGACGTCGACGGCGCCCACCGACGAGCCACGAAGAAGATCTAGGGAAAGCTGTCGTCCTCAGATCCGCTCCATGGACGGACAGGGACGCTCCTGGAGCCACCCCAGACCCGCTGCCAGGCCGCCACCCACGCGGCCAGACGCGACGCCCCTCCGCATCCCCCATAGCCACCTTTCGAAGGGGGGCCGACGAGCTTCACGACTGTGGCCGCCGCCACAGCTCTAGATGCAACGCGTCCAGGGCACCACAGAGCCGATCCCGCCGCCACCAGGCACTAGCCACGACACCGTGGCGCGACGCCGCACCCTCTGCTAGTGCCGCGCAGCCGCCCGACCAAACCGAGCCGCATCGGCCACCATCGAGAGGGAGAGGAGAGGCCCCGCCGCCACTGAGCCGCATCGGCCAGCAGCGCGAGCCGGCGACGACGAGGTGAGAAGGAGGGAGGAGGAGGGGCCCTAAGGCCGGCTGCAAGGGTTTCCCCACCGCGACGCTCGCGGGAGCGACCGGGAGGGAAGGAGGGGCATATTCATTGATAAAGATTATGATATCATTTTAATGTTTGTATCGAAGGAGGGACCAGGCTTCTAGTTTTTCCTTGGCCCCCTAAAGTCCCAACTGGCCCTAAGAAGGTCATATGCGTTGTTTGTGTTATGTCTTTTATATTGTGTAGCCATCTCAACAGGGCTTTTGCATCTTTGATACACATTCTTATTGTATATATGACGCATTTTTGTGCTATATATGATGCTATTGCTTGAGGTTATATAAAAAGCTATTTCTTTAATGTGTTTTTCTTATCACATGCCTCCACCGGTAATATTTATTTTCTCAAAGAACAATAATTTTTTGTCCTCTATCTGCGATAATGAGTTGGATGAGAGTTTTCTAGGTAGTGAAGAGATCGATTTATGTCATGAATATTAGAGGAGATGACACTTAATATCTCCTCACATATATAATAGACCTTACTACCTACGTAATGTAAGAGATTAACTCTAAACTTCAACCTTCATTTACATTGGATATTTTCTTACTGGTGCCAGGCCCTGCTAAACTCTACACATATCTAAGAAAGATAATTATTTTATGTGGAACAGATTAGATCATCTTTACGTACATCGTTGGACAACTTCGTTATTAATTACATGAGAAATAAACGATTTGAGACACTATTTCCAAATCGTCTGTTTCTGCAACTCATAAAGTATTCACTTTTTATTTCGAACAAAGGACAGTAACAGAGTCCATTCTTTTACGTAACTAAATCTTAATTAGTCTCATATATACAACTGAAAAAAGAATATCGCCACACAAATCTCTAAGACCTCTGATTCCCCAGATCACTTAAAAAGATTTAACATCCATCCACTAAACAATACTACACACGCCCTAATGAATTAGACGGAAGGAAAGAAGTAAGAACATCACTCCATCCTTATGGAAAGGCTCATGGCTAAAAGTCATCCAAATAACCACATGCTTGAATTACGCTTTGGAAATATCACCCGACACAGTACATCGATTGATCACAATTTGCGCCTAGTACAGAATTACAAGGAGATGCACTCAAATAATCTCGCCCTTAAGATGATGGAACAAACAGAAAATACAAACAACCAAACTTAAAGAAAACTTATTGTTTGAGGCGACAAAACGAAAGCCCTAATCTAGAGCTTCAGGGTTAGATCAATCCCGTTGGGTGTCTCCTCCCGATTGACCATACTCATGCTTTCCTTGCGTCCACGAAGTCTCCCTACTCCATTCCCGCCGTATCCATTGCGCATCCCCGCAGATGACGGTTGAGTGGGAGCTAGACCTCCAGGGCCGGTCCCGGTTTGCCATGGGAAGGAAAGCGGGACGGATGGGTCGTAGTGGATGTGCCATGCATCGAAGGGCCGTGCGTGGAGGCAAGCGCTGCGCAGGGCGCTGGCGACTGAGTACCAAGCAGGACGATGGCTCATGTGCGCCTTCCGGCTGTTGCGCCGCGCGCGTTGGATCGTGCTGTGCGCCTTCTGGTGGCCGCCCAGCGCCCGGGCTGTTCCGAAGGAGCGGGGGCAAAACTTGCAGTTGAACATGGACGGGAGGGACACCTCCTGCACCCTCTTGGAAGCCGATGACAGCGTGTGAGGCGATGCCGTCGGGGCCTTGTGCCCTAGCTTGTCCTTGTCGACACGGATGGCCAGCGACAAGGACAGGTCGACCGGGAAGGTGGACGAGGTAGAACCGCAGGACTCCATATTTGCAGAGTGAAATCCAGAGACGAGTTGCCTCGATGGGATCTGGATGATTTATAGATCTGTACGAATGTTCGCTGGTGCACTTGCTTGTAGTCTATATATCGTGGCGCTTTAATGTATTTCCAAGTAGTAGCAGAAAACTTGAAATGCAGGCGAATCTCGGTTTTGTTTGTTGCAGGAGTGAACACGTTGTGTTTCTTTGATTTGCTGGCTTATACACATCGTGCCATTCGTTTCTTGCCAGTTTCCGTGTACGCGTCGATGCATGTTTGCTAATTTCCTTATTTGTATCAATATATCACACTGTAGTCTAGATAGATCGTCTAGAATCAATAATGCATGGTTCCACAAGTGACAACATCTGATAAAAGGTGGCACCTTAAACTTTTGTGCCATATATTTGTTTCATTATTTTCTTTTAAAAGAATTTGCTCCCTCTGTTCCGTATTACTTTACATAGTAATTTTGAATTAACTCAAACTTTGTGAAATTACCAAGCTTATGAAAAAAATTGGACCGTAATATGTGGCGTTCGATCGCCAGGCAGCTACCCCATCAAACGATTCATTCGTCGGGGTAGGCACCAAAATGCTGTCAGTTATAGATTAGCTTCTTTTGGTCGTGTATGTGACGCCCCCGATTCAATCATACACTAATCATACACGCAAATGTGTACGATCAAGATCAGGGACTCACGGGAAGATATCACAACACAACTCTAAAAGTAAAATAAGTCATACAAGCATCATAATACAAGCCAGGGGCCTCGAGGGCTCGAATACAAGTGCTCGATCATAGATGAGTCAGCGGAAGCAACAATATCTGAGTACGGACATAAGTTAAACAAGTTTGCCTTAAGAAGGCTAGCACAAACTGGGATACAGATCGAAAGAGGCGCATGCCTCCTGCCTGGGATCCTCCTAAACTACTCCTGAACGTCGTCAGCGGCCTGAACGTTGTAGTAGGCACTCTCGGTGTAGTAAGAGTCGCCGTCGACGGTGGCATCAGCGCCGGTCTCGGGGTCTGCCGGGGAAGAAGAGGGGGGAAGAAACAGTAAATACGGAGCAAACAAAGCATCACAAAACATAACAAGGCAATTCGCGATGCTAGGTATGCCCTAACGCGGTAGGAGGTGATACCGGCGAAGGGGAAAAACATCCGGGAAAGTATTCCCGGTGTTTCGCGTTTTCGGACGGATGAACCGGAGAGGGAAAGTTGCGAGTTTGCTATGCTAGGGATGTGTGGCGGACGAACGGGTTGTGTATTCGGATTCGTCTCGTCGTTCTGAGCAACTTTCATGTAGAAAACATTTACATCTGAGCTACCTATTATTTTATATTAATTTTTTAAAATTTAAAAACATTTTTAGGATTTATTTAATTTTTTTAAATCAACATTATCTAGAATAGTGTATGCCGACGTCAGCAGTCAACTGAACGTTGACTGGGTCAAACTGACGTGTGGGTCCTGCATGTCATTGACTGTTTAGTTAATTAACAATAGTTAATTAGGTTAACATGCTAATTAGATTAATTAATCATAATTAATTAAGTTAGTTAATTAAGTTAATTAATGTTGTTAATTAATTAATTGATTAATTATTATTACTATTTTCTTTCTTTTTTTAAACATTCTACGGGGTGGGGCCCCTTGTCATAGGCCCCTAGCCTAACGGGCACAGCCCGAACGGGCGATGCGGGCATAGCCGCCGCCCGCCCGGTAGCGGTGTGAGGCCGGAGCATGGGCCGAGCACGCGCGGCCGACGCAGCCGGTCGGCGCGGGCGCGACCGGGGCCGTGGTCCGGACCGCGAAGGATGTGGGCGG
>NC_057814.1:563113509-563145448 GCF_018294505.1 Triticum aestivum
CGGGGCATCGTGCCCCGATCCAGATCCAGCAGGGGGGAGGGGGTGAGAGGAGTGGGGAACGTGGGGTAGGGTTTCGGGGGTGAGGGGGTTAAGTGGAATGGGGTGGGTGGCCGGCTGGGCCGGCCTGGTGGGCCGAAGCCCAGTGGGGGGTCCCCTTTTCTCTCTTTCGTTACTTTCTTCTTCTCCTTTTCTATTTTTGTTTATTATTCTTTTACTGTCTTTATTTTATTTCCCAATTTATTTTTGTTTGTAAAATATATTACTAACACCCAAATTTGCATTACTAAAAATACCTCTGCCACAATAACTTTGACACCTAAAAAACAGTTTCGTAATTATTTATTATTTAAACTTATTTAAATAATAGTTATTGCTATTGTTTTATTATCATTTGAATAATTAAATTCTTTATTAATGTGTGGTTTCTTCACCATAATTATCTATGCATTATTTGGCTCACTCCGAACATTTTAGTTTTAATATTTGAAAACTTTAATTGTTCGCTTGATTTAGAGTTTGAATTTGAATCGGTTTCGAATTAACGCGAGATTAGCAATAGTAATCGAGGTGACGTGGCATCACTAGTAGAGGGTTACTGGAGCTTAACTACCCGGGCGTCACAGTGTAGAAGCTCGGGCAACAGTTTGGCTTCGTTCTGGCCCTGCTAATGTACCTCAACTTTGCTCGGAGGATCTACCTCCACCTTGAGTAATGAAAACCATTTTAACCCCGCAAAAAAAAAGAATCGTTTGTCAGGGGAGTAGCTCCCGGAGACCGGTTTCGCCCGCTCTTCGCCAGCATGAAGGCCCAGCGAGACACCTCCACACCCAAAAGACCCAGTTAAAAGTGTTTCTTTGTTTAAAGTAGCCATCTTATAACTATAAAAAAGGTTGAGTGATATTTTTTTCCGTCCATGCTAAACTTAAAAACTGCCATCCTCTAGATGGAAAATGCTATCCTCTAAATAAAAAAACCGCAATCCTCATAAAAAAAGCCCATGAATAAAAAAATACAAACAAATTTAAAAAATGCCATGCTCTTATTTCTTTATTAAAGTGACGTGCTGCGCTACGAAGCTGCCATCCTCTAGATAAAAGTATTTTATCTGGAAAAACCAAAAATCCTACCATGTAATCGAAAAACAAAAAAAATATTCCCACAAAAAAAAAAAATCTTCTCAACATTAAAAGTTGCAATCCCTCTTTATAACAAAATATGATTTCAACGATAATAAAATTGTCATGTTCTCAATAATAAAACTGCCACCTAATAATAAATTGAACCGGTGTTTGGATAGCACCCTCAGCCGGCGCTCCGCCTCACCTGGCTCCCGCAAGATCTCTAGAGACCCCGTCTTATTTGCCTCCACGACCCGCAGGTCCTCACGCAGGTCGTGGGGTCCGTTTCCTTCAATAGATGAGCCGTCAGGGGTCGCAACACACGATCTTTCGGCCCTCACCGGCGGAGGAACTACCGATGACTCCATGGAGATCTTCCGCGAGCCCCTCAAGGTGGAGGTCAGACGGGCGCTGGCCGCGGCCCCACCAAAACTGTGGGCCACCACTTGTGTATGATCGGCAAGATGCATGCCGCTTCATAAGGGCGGGGCCGTGGCGGAATCGAAATGAAATCCTTTTATGTCTAAAATCAAGAAAAATGGGAAAAACCAGGGTCGTGTAGAAGCTAGGACAACAATTTGGCTTCGTTATGGCCCGGCTAATGTACCTCAACTTTGTTTGGAGGATCTAGCTCCACCTTGAGTAATGAAATCCCTTTTAACCCCGCAAAAAAAGAAGAATCGTTCGTCGGGGGAGCAGCTCCTAGTGACCGGTTTCGCTCACTCTTCGCCAGCACGTGGGCCCAGCGGGACCTCTCCAGACCCAAAAGGCCCAGTTAAAAGTGCTTTTTTTTGTAAAGTAGCCACCATATAACTATAAAAAAAGGTTGAGTGATATTTGTTTTCCGGCCATGCTGAACTTAAAAACTGCCATCCTCTAGATGGAAAATGCTACCCTCAGGATAAAAAAACCGCAATCCTCGATAAAAAATGCTATGAATAAAAAATACAATTTTATTTTATAAAAATGCCATGATCGTATTTTTTTAAAGTGACGTGCCGCGCTTCGAAACTGCCATCCTATAGATAAAAATATTTTATCTGGATAAACATAAAACTACCATGTTAATAAAAACAAAAAATATCTTCTCAACATTATAAGTTGCAATCCTCTTTCAATAAAATACGATGTGAACGATAATAAAATTGTCATGCTCTCAATAATAAAACTGCCACCTAATAATAAATTGACCCGATATCTGGATGGCATCCTCAGCCGGGGCTCCGCCTCACCTGGCTCCAGCAAGATCTTCGGGGACCCCGTCTTTATTTGCCTCCATGACCCGTAGGTCCTCACAAGGGTTGTGGGGTCCGTTTCCTTCAATAGATGAGCCCTCAAGGGTCGCAAGACACGATCTTTCGTCTCTCGCCGGCGAAGGAACTGTCGATGACTCCATGGAGCTCTTCCGCGAGCCCCTCAAGGTGGAGATTAGCCGGGCACTGGCCGCTGCCCTACCAAAATTATGGGCCATCACGCGTGTATGATCGGCAAGATGTATGCCGCTTCATAGGGGCGGGGCTGTGGCGGAATTGAAATCAAATCCTTTTATGTCTAAATAATAAAAAAGTGTTAGAAAGGACAAGGTCGAAGGCATCCAATGATGAAGAAATATATAGCAAGCCACAGTAAATTAGCCCAGGGCGGGGGCTAGCCTGACAGTACGGCTGCATGGTAACTTCCATAAGAATATCCCCGAGAGGTAGGCCGGTTACATTGTGCATACGGAGCTCTATTTCATTCTCAGAGTGCTCCCGATTGACGAGGCGAATGGGATCGCTTTGGACTCTATACTCGAACATGGGGAATTTGCTCCATCCCACGGGCTAGACGTTGCTCTCCCTCCAGGTCTTCATAATCTGGATGCCCAAAGGCCCTTGTCTTGAAACTGAAGAACTGCCTCAACCAAGGTAGCAGTCTCCTAGGAGATCTCCATCCCTGAGCCCCACTACGGCTTCTGCCAACAGGGCGAATTGGTGAATTTTGGCATTCCGACCTAACAGTGACCAGCCACCACGGTTCGGAGCATAGAACCAGCCCCATACCCACGCCATTGTCTCTGGGCAGGTCTCCAGCTCGAAGTATCTGGAGCCCGGGTATCGTAGCGCGTGTGTAGAACACACGCGTGACACCATAGACTAACGATGTCCTTTTTGCTAGTTCGGGGTTGGTGCATGAAGGCACGTACGTACCAACACTACTGAAACATGCACAATGGACATGACGATTTACCCAAGTTCACGCCGCATGGTGCGTAATACCCTACTCCTGCTTTTTTTTGTGTTTTAATGGGTGGATCAGTGCTACAAGTCCTACAAGAGTCCAACCTTTTTCTACTTTCGCCCGGTCCTCCTTTATCTATTCTTAGCATGATTTTGGGAAATCTCCTTGAAAAAGTGTTTCCATTCGTAGTTTGGGGTTTCCTAGTCCCAGGTTTATTCGTAACCGGGTCAAGGGGTACCTCAATAGTGTATTTGCTAAGTAAATGCCATGATCCGACATGGTCGGTGGGTGTATTAAATGCGCGGTGATGTGTCATCACCTTCTTCTCTCCAGGAACGAAAGCCAGTCCCATCACCACCGGTTGTGATGATGCTCCAACTTCGAAGTGCCATGTACTATCGCAGGTGTCGCCCGTTGGGTGCGTAGGGTGGTGACTCACCACCCAACCTGCAAGGCCATAACATGGTGGACTTGTCCTGACGAGGTTGATACAGCCCGACACGCATGAGACGGGGGAGTTGTTGTGCCTTGACGAGTAAGGAAACGAGGCTGTTGTCGGAGGTTTCATTCCCGGGTCTTGGGTGTTTGTTGGCTTTGGCCAAGGAGGGATCTACCAGTGGCCCAGGTGTAGTTCACTCTGTGGACCAAGCGTTCACGGTACTGACAGTATCCCATGGGCATGGCCAGATGAGTGTCTCTCATCTTTATCAGGGTGAGTCCGACCAATCAGCAGTAGGTACTTTCTCAGCACAAACGAGGAGCCCACCCCTATGTCCTATGTGTTAGATGCCTGGCGAAGGGCTAGGCTCAACCCATGCATCGCCCACTGGCTGATCAATCACTTCTGTACTTGATGATCCTGACACGTGGCGTGAGAATCTTGCTAGGAGCAGAAATCAAATCTTTTGACTCCTGCCGCCACTATTTTGAACACGTGACATCCCTTGTGTTACCAATCCGTATTTAATTCACCTCTGGGTTCATACTGGCGCGGGAGCAATTATGCTCTCGTGCAATTAAACCCCACTCTAAGACTCGACGCATCTCACACGCGTTCGACTTCTCATCAGGGAGCCCAACCACTCGTTGCGTGTGTTGATTGCTTGGCATCGATTGGAGAGGGCGCCTCACCTCCATTCCCATAATAAAAAAGGATGGGGATCAAGGACGGCCCCTCGACGCTCTTCTTCCTCCTCCATCTTCACCGTCTGGCAGCCGCACAAGGCCCCGATTCCTCTAAGCCCGTGAACCCTTCCCTGCATTGTCTTCACCGTAGCCCTTCCTCCTTCGTCGCCATGTCGCACGGGGTCAACCGCTACGAATGGGAGTAGATGTGCGCCAACCTCGCCGCTAAGGATGCTAAGATCGGCGAACTCCGCGGCGTCCTCAGTAGCACTGCTCTCCGACCTAGAGAGCGAAACCACGAAGCTCAGTGGCCGGGTGGAAATGGACCGGATCCCCATCATGAAGCGGGGTGGATCTTCACCAAACTCCACGCTGAGCACTATAGGAGCATGGCGTCGCTGCAACACATGTACCTCTGCCGATTTTCTGCGCAGCAACACCCAGCTAAGAAGTTTTTATTTAGTTATAAAATGATTCACGTACTTTTCCAAATGCCACATTCCAAATACTAGGCAGACTACTTCCCACCTTCTCTCTTTACCCCCCTCCGCCCTCTGTCACCTGTCCTTTTCTCAAATATTTGGGCACTTTATTCCGCTCGGTTTCTACTGTATTCCCTTTACCTCCCCTTATCCCTCTCTCTCCCTCCCTCACCCTCTCCTCTCTCCCCCCCTCTCTCTCTCTCTCTCTCTCTCTCTCTCCTTCCAACCTTTTCTAGTCCTTGTTCCACCTCCACATTCTGAGCTCGAAAATAGTTTGTAGTCAAAGTTGTGATCACTTGAGCCATTGTGATTGGTCTCTGAACAATTTAAGCCAAGACATGTCTACCTTCCCACTAGACATACCAGCGTCTAGTAATTATTAGCTCGACAAACCACGACAACGAGTAAAGGCACATTGCCCCCGGGAAGTGTGCATCACTATTGAGATGGTTACCAGTGATGATCCATTTTGCATGCTTGTCACTGCCGTGAAGTTCCAACTCATGAGCGAGCCAGTCGCCACAAGCAGATACTTACTTGTGGCAAGTCACCATTGACCAGCGCCTCGCTCGCCATTGAAGTGCAAACTGCGTTCATTACTATTGAGCCTTCCAATGTCCATGTAGTAGCCTATTCCATAGGCAAACTAATTGTAGCAGCCTATGTCCATCCTTGATTAACCAAGACAATTTCTATGCTCATTCCCACGCGCGCCCTTTCATGCGATCGTCACTCGGGTTGCATTTCTTATGTGTTGGCTGACATGCTCCTCCTGCTTAGTTAGTCTTTAATATCGGAGCATCTTACCTCACCTATCATTGTCATGTTGACTACCCATATGCATTTTCAATCTAATGACTACTGTAAATATTAGTTATGGCATCATGTACTAATATATTAGGTGAGTCATTAAACCTGAGGTGGGTTTCTAGGTAAAATTGAAATAGAACTGTTCTCTAGATTTCTGAATTTTGAGCATTCCTCTCTAAGAGAGGTCAGATTTTTCCATTCGATATCCTACTAGCATAATGGAGGAAGGAGTATGGACATGAAAAAAGTTGGAGGTGCCCCAGGCATTATCCGGACGGACCGCAAGTCGAATGGACCCGATCGCATGAAGACATCCACCTCACCCCGTGATACCTCTGTTTGATTAGTGTAGACGACATCTAGAAGGAAATACACCCTCAACTCGTCCTTGGCGCTTTCCCTGGGAAGGACTACCACTTGGATGCCTAACTGCAATTTTGACGATGGTATAATGTCCCTACACATGTCTACGCCAAACGGGCCAAGTCACTGAGAGATCGCACTACACCCGCAGGGCCAACAGGAGTAGAGTATGCCTCAAATTCGCTATCTATACATAGCCTATGCCCTATCCCCTATAGATTTTTTCATGTTCATTGATAGGAGGAAAAAGGGTTTCCCCCGCTTTATATTATAAAGCAACGGCCATATCATAAGTCATACAAGCCAAAACAAAAGAGAAAAAGAGAGAAACGACAAATATACATGACACCGAAGGAGCCACTAACAAGCCCGGAATACACCAAGCGCAAGCTTGAGCATTGAGGCCCTCGGCGAACAAGAACCGGTACACGAGGTAACTAAGATGACGTAGTGGCCTGCTGTCGGAGGATTTCCACGCTCCGTCGACTCCCCAGAAGCCAGCCAATTTCAGTCTGCCATCCACCCTGCCTCCGAAGAAGGACCCCTACCCTCTAGTCCTGGATCGGAGGACACTGCGCTATCGACTAGCAGGGGCGCTCATCCCCGAGCTCTCACGGCCAGGACTACCTGGTGGCCGGGGAGAGGACGACAAGCACAACCACCGCACCACGCAGCGGCACAACCTAACATCGCAACCACCGCACACAGGCATCAACGTCAACCGCAAGTATCCAAGCCATAGCACCACTGAAGATAACCGGAAGACCACACCCCACGCCGGAGCTTCGACCACCACTCCGCCATCCCAAAGATGGTGTCTTCAAGAAGAAAATGACGCTGGCGCGCCGTCACCACCCAATCCGGAGATTTGGGCTTTCATCGGGATGGATTTGGGCTGATCCCCACACCGCGGCCCGCTGCCGCGCCGCCGCGCCCTCTGCCAGCGCCGCGTAGCCGCCCGACCAAACCGAGCCGCATCGGCCACCATCGAGAGGGAGAAGAGAGGCCCCTCCGCCATTGACCGCGCTTCGCCCGTCAGAGCGAGCCGGCGACGGCGAGGTGAGAAGGAGGGAGGAGGAGGGGCCCTAAGGTCGGCTGCAAGGGTTTCCCCACCGCGACGCTCGCGGGAGCGACCGGGAGGGGAGGAGGGGCATATTCATTGATAAAGATTATGATATCATTTTAATGTTTGTATTTAAGGAGGGACCAGGCTTCTAGTTTTTCCTTGGCCCCCTAAGGTCACAACTGGCCCTAAGAAGGTCATATGCGTTGTTTGTGTTATGTCTTTTATATTGTGTAGCCCTCTCAACAGGGAGCTTTTGCATCTGTGATACACATTCTTATAGTATATATGATGCATTTTTGTGCTATATATGATGCTATTGCTTGAGGTTATATAAAAAGCTATTTCTTTAATGTGTTTTTCTTATCACATGCCTCCACCGGTAATATTTATTTTCTCAAAGAAGAATAACTTTTTGTTCTCTATCTGCGATAATGAGTTGGATGAGAGTTTTTTAGGTAGTGAAGAGATCGATTTATGTTATGAATATTAGAGGAGATGACACTTAATATCTCCTCACATATATAATAGACCTTACTACCTACGTAATGTAAGAGATTAACTCTAAACTTCAACCTTGATTTACATTGGATCTTTTCTTACTGGTGCCAGGCCCTGCTAAACTCTACACATATCTAAGAAAGATAATTATTTTATGTGGAACAGATTAGATCATGTTTAGGTACATCGTTGGACAACTTCGTTATTAATTACATGATAAATAAATGATTTGAGACACTATTTCCATATTGTCTGTTGCTGCTACTCATAAAGTATTCACTTTTTATTTGGAACAAAGGACAGTAACAGAGTCCATTCTTTTACAGTAACTAAATCATAATTAGTCTCAAATATATAACTGAAAAAAGAATATCGCCACACAAATCTCTAAGACCTCTGATTCCCCAGATCACTTAAAAAGATTTAAGATCCATCCACCAAACAATACTACACGCGCCCTAATGAATTAGATAGAAGGAAAGAAGTAAGAACATCACTCCATCTTATGGAAAGGCTCATGGTAAGGTAATCATGTTCTGGAGGTCATGTTACTAGACCATGACGAACCTACGAACTATGAAGAAGCAATGGTGAGCCCAGATTCTGCAAAATGGCTTGAGGCCATGAAATCAGAGATGGCATCCATGTATGAGAACAAAGTGTGGACTTTGGTTGACTTGCCCGATGATCGGCAAGCAATTGAGAATAAATGGATCTTCAAGAAGAAGAAAGATGCTGACGGTAATGTTACTGTCTATAAAGCTCGACTTGTTGCGAAAGGTCTTCGACAAGTTCAAGGGATTGACTACGATGAGACCTTCTCACCCGTAGCGATGCTTAAGTCCGTCCGAATCATGTTAGCAATTGCCGCATTTTATGATTATGAAATTTGGCAAATGGATGTAAAGACTGCATTCCTGAATGGATTTCTGGAAGAAGAGTTGTATATGATGCAACCTGAAGGTTTTATCGATCCAAAGGGAGCTAACAAAGTGTGCAAACTCCAGCGATCCATTTATGGACTGGTGCAAGCCTCTCGGAGTTGGAATAAACACTTTGATAGTGTGATCAAAGCATATGGTTTTATACAGACTTTTGGAGAAGCCTGTATTTACAAGAAAGTGAGTGGGAGCTATGTAGCATTTATAATCTTATATGTGGATGACATATTGTTGATTGGAAATGATATAAAATTTTTGGGTAGCATAAAAGGATACTTGAATAAGAGTTTTTCAATGAAGGACCTCGGTGAAGCTGCTTACATATTGGGCATCAAGATCTATAGAGATAGATCAAGACGCTTAATTGGACTTTCACAAAGCACACCTTGACAAAGTTTTGAAGAAGTTCAAAATGGATCAAGCAAAAGAAGGGTTCTTGCCTGTGTTACAAGGTGTGAAGTTGAGTAAGACTCAATGCCCGACCACTGCAGAAGATAGAGAGAAAATGAAAGATGTTCCCTATGCTTCAGCCATAGGCTCTATCATGTATGCAATGTTGTGTACCGGACCTGATGTGTGCCTTGCTATAAGTTTAGCAGGGAGGTACCAAAGTAATCCAGGAGTGGATCACTGGACAGCGGTCAAGAACATCCTAAAATACCTGAAAAGTACTAAGGATATGTTTCTCGTTTATGGAGGTGACAAAGAGCTCATCGTAAATGGTTACGTTGATGCAAGCTTTGACACTGATCTAGACGATTCTAAATCGCAAACCGGATACGTGTTTATATTGAACGATGGAGCTGTCAGTTGGTGCAGTTCTAAACAAAGCGTCGTGGCGGGATCTACGTGTGAAGCGGAGTACATAGCTGCTTCGGAAGCAGCAAATGAAGGAGTCTGGATGAAGGAGTTCATATCCGATCTAGGTGTCATACCTAGTGCATCGGGTCCAATGAAAATCTTCTGTGACAATATTGGTGCAATTGCCTTGGCAAAGGAATCCAGATTTCACAAGAGGACCAAGCACATCAAAAGACGCTTCAATTCCATCTGGGACCAAGTCCAGGTGGGAGACATAGAGATTTGCAAGATACATACAGATCTGAATGTTGCAGACCCGTTGACTAAGCCTCTTCCACGAGCAAAACATGATCAGCACCAAGGCTCCATGGGTGTTAGAATCATTATTGTGTAATCTAGATTATTGACTCTAGTGCAAGTGGGAGACTGAAGGAAATATGCCCTAGAGGCAATAATAAAGTTATTATTTATTTCCTTATATCATGATAAATGTTTATTATTCATGCTAGAATTGTATTAACCGGAAACATGATACATGTGTGAATACATAGACAAACAGAGTGTCACTAGTATGCCTCTACTTGACTAGCTCATTAATCAAAGATGGTTATGTTTCCTGGCCATAGACATGAGTTGTCGTTTGATTAACGGGATCACATCATTAGGAGAATGATGTGATTGACTTGACCCATTCCGTTAGCTTAGCACTTGATCGTTTAGTATGTTGCTATTGCTTTCTTCATGACTTATACATGTTCCTATGACTATGAGATTATGCAACTCCCGTTTACCGGAGGAACACTTTGTGTGCTACCAAACGTCACAACGTAACTGGGTGATTATAAAGGTGCTCTACAGGTGTCTCCGAAGGTACTTGTTGGGTTGGCGTATTTTAAGATTAGGATTTGTCACTCCGATTGTCGGAGAGGTATCACTGGGCCCACTCAGTAATGCACATCACTATAAGCCTTGCAAGCATTGTAACTAATGAGTTAGTTGCGAGATGATGTATTACGGAACGAGTAAAGAGACTTGCCGGTAACGAGATTGAACTAGGTATTGAGATACCGACGATCGAATCTCGGGCAAGTAACATACTGATGACAAAGGGAACAACATATGTTGTTATGCGGTTTGACCGATAAAGATCTTCGTAGAATATGTAGGAGCCAATATGAGCATCCAGGTTCCGCTATTGGTTATTGACCGGAGACGTGTCTCGGTCATGTCTACATTGTTCTCGAACCCGTAGGGTCCGCACGCTTAAAGTTTCGGTGACGATTGTATTATGAGTTTTTGTGTTTTGATGTAACGAAGGTTTTTCGGAGTCTCGGATGTGATCACGGACATGACGAGGAGTCTCTAAATGGTCGAGACATAAAGATTGATATATTGGACGACTATGTTCGGACAACGGAATGGTTTCAGGGAGTTTCGGACATATACCGGAGTACCGGGGGGGTTACGGGAACCCCCCGGGGAGTTTAATGGGCCAAGGTGGGCCTTAGTGGAGAAGAGGAGGGGCGGTTAGGGCTGGCCGCGCGCCCCCTCCCCCTCTAGTCCGAATTGGACAAGGATGGGGGGCGCCCCCTTTCCTTCCTCCTCTCTCCTTCCCTTCCTTTCCCCCTCCTACTCCAACTAGGAAAAGAGGGAGTCCTACTCCCGGCGGGAGTAGGACTCCTCCCTGGCGCGCCCTCCTCCTCCCCCCTGGTCCTTTATATACGGGGGCAGGGGGCACCTCTAGACACAACAATTTATCTCTTGATCTCTTAGCCGTGTGCGGTGCCCCCCTCCACCATATTCCACCAAGGCGAGTAAGAGTTCCAACATAATTATACATAGACTCATACATGAAAGGAAACATCATCGAAAGTACGACTACACCCATACAACCAAGCATCATGAGAACCTCATCTACTCCTGAAGAACGTGACCACACTGGTGCGCTGCAGATCCTACTGGAGTCTCCTCAGTCTCGGACTCTGATCCTGAACTAACAACGTTAACGGAAACCTCCAGAGCAAAGTAAACACGACGACGCTGCCTTGAGGGCTCTCCCGTAGGGGCAGGTGCTGGGTGAGACTGAAGCATAGGAGCGGCAGGAGTAGCTAGAAGTAAAGCCCACTCGGCAGGGGGCACGTGAGGAGTGACTGTCAAAGCGTCCGAGTTACTCTGAGGGGTAACTAGAGTAGGTGGAGAAATGGTAGCTGGGCAACGAGTGGGGTAAAACCGAGTGAGGGTGGAGTGAAAGCAGATCTAGCGGCAGCCACAGCTGCCCGAGTATGAGTCAGCTACTGGGCCAGGTTGAAGATCAGAAGGTAACCAACCGTTATGTAGAGAGAAAGGTGGCTAGATGAATGGTCACATGCCAGACCAATTGAAGGGAAGCGAATACGTCCATCATCAAACATGGAGGGGTAGAAGTGGAAACCTGGGTGAGTCTGCATCCGAACTTCGTTATAGCGCAAGTCCACGAGAGCCTCGAACATAGCAAACTGAACCGCCTGATTGGGGGTAGAAGCGAAACCACTCCTAGAAGAATGGGTGTAGGTGCCGGTCAGAGAACTGTTATGCATGGTGACCTCTGCGTGGTACTCGTACACTGAGTCCGCTAATCGCTCCTGGTACACCTGGTACACCGGGTCGTCGCCATCGGGGTAGAGTCGATGCCCCACGTTTCAAAGAAGGTGCAGAGAGGTGAAGGGTGCTAGCTCAGACTGGTACGGGTACGACACTGGAGCCATCTACACTCACAACCATTAGTCTGTTAGTAATAAAAATAATCTTAAAGCATGCAATGCAACAATCAGGTGCAAAGGCACACTCACGGCACTCAAGACTACTAACTATCACTTGACTAATGAGTTGCCTGTCTAGGACATTCTACAGTCAGCGCGGCTATGATACCAAGCGTTGTGGCACCCCGGCTTAGAGCAACCGGTTTACCTTGCATTGCTAGCCTAGAGATCATGTCTTCTGACAACACACAACAACTTGATACAGAAATACAACTACTTTATTGATCAATTGCGGGGAACATAGGTTGGATGATACATAAGGTAGCAAGGCCAAGCGGCACATACATGAGAGAGAGAGAGAGAGAGAGAGAGAGAGAAAGAGAGAGGGGAAACAGAGACGGCGACTCGGCCGACGATGGTGGGGGATGGACGCATCTCACGGAGAGGAGCACGTACATACCCGAAAAGTGGTTAGAGGTGGACGGATGGTGTCGCGGTGTTCTTCTCCAGACACGGTGGGCGGCGGAGCTCGTCAGAGTTTGGGTTTCCGGCGAGGTTTGGTCGGTCCAGCAGCACCGTCGCGCTCCAGGGAAGCTCACGAACACGCTTAGGGAGTTGAAGGAGGACGGAGAACACCGGAGCGACCAGGCGACAGAAGGGGATCCACGGCCAACTCCAGTGACGATCGGCGGCTGGAGGACTGCTCGGCCTTGCCGCGGTGCTAAACTACTGAATATGTGGCCAGAGGAGGTGAGTGGGGTGGCTAGAACGACTTGGGGGTGACTGCATTTATAGGGGAGGGCGAGGCAGAGCTCGCGGCCGCCGGCGATGCTTCTGGAACAGCGAGAGGCGGCGAGAGGGGCTCATGCTTGATGGGAGAGGTCGAGGGAAATCATAGAAACACAGCGGCAACACGGAGCCAAGCACATGACGCGAGAGAGGGGCGACTCGATCACGGTGGGCACTGTGCGCTCTGCTCCGCCGTGTCTGCGTCCGCCGAGCAAGCTGCCGGCCTCGGGGAGTGACAGAGAGCGGGTGGGAGGAAGAGGTCGAGGTAGCAGGAAGGTGGAGACACTCGAGGGTGGCGCGGGGTGGCCTCACGGGCGAGGCAGAGAGGTGGCCGATGGGCAGAGCGCGCCGAACGCATGCCAGGCGCCGTGTACTTACGCGACCACCGCGTGCACTCGTGCACCTCAGTGCACCAGGGCTGCCAGACCGTGTCTGCGCTCAAGTCCCTTCAAGGCTAGGTCGGTTTGAGGTGTTGGTTCATCACCACGTCGATCAAACAAGATGTGAGGGATCTGGCAAGTTCCTAGACAAAAACTGTTGCAGCATTTTGTCAGAAAACTACAAAGAGATAAGAGCTGAAACTTGGTGGCTAAGGTTTAGGTTGGCAGTTAACCGTGCTAGAAAAATTTCAGCTCAAATGGACCAGGAAAAAATGCACTTCCTTCACAAAGTGCCTTTTCTATCCAGAAGAGAAAATATTTTCTTGAGCCAAAATTCTTCACATGACTATGAGATATTTTGACATGGGAAGGTGATGCATGACCAAAAGAATATTAGGGAATTTATTCAGGTTTTTCTGAGCAAGAAAAATGAGGGTTGCTATGGAGCAGAAGTGAAAATATTTTCAGGAAGTAAATGAATATTATGCCATTGAGAAAAATATTTTATGGCATTATTTTGAGAGGGATGCTGCCCAGAGATCTTTTTGATAGTGCCAGAGTCACTTGGGGAAAAGCCAAAAGAATTCCCAAGTGCTAAGTCCAAGTGGGTTAATTCACAAATTCAAACCAAATATTCAATAGAACTCAGAGAAAGAAAAATGGCAAAAACCAGGGTCGTGTAGAAGCTAGGACAATAGTTTGGCCTCGTTATGGCCCGGATAATGTACCTCAACTTTGTTCGGAAGATCTACCTCCACCTTGAGTAATGAAATCCCTTTTAACCCCGCAAAAAAAGAAGAATCGTTCATCGGGGGAGCAGCTACTGGTGACCGGTTTCGCTCGCTCTTTGCCAGCACGAATGCCCAGCGGGACCCCTCCTGACCCAAAAGGCCCAGTTCAAAGTGTTTTTTTGTGTGTAAAGTAGCCACCTTATAACTATAAAAAAAGGTTGAGTGATATTTTTTTCCGGCCATGCTAAACTTAAAATCTGCCAACCTCTAGATGAAAAATGCTACCCTCTAGATAAAAAAACCGCAATCCTCGATAAAAAATGCCATGAATAAAAAATACAATTTTTTTTATAAAAATGACATGCTCTTATTTTTTTTAAAGTGACGTGCTGCGCTACGAAACTGCCATCCTATAGATAAAAATATTTTATCTGGATAAACCAAAAAACTACCATGTTAATAAAAAACAAAAAATAATATCTTATCAACATTAGAAGTTGCAATCCTCTTTATAATAAAATACGATGTCAACGATAATAAAATTGTCATCCTCTCAATAATAAAACTGCCACCTAATAATAAATTGACCCGATATCTGGATGGCATCCTCAGCCGGGGCTCCGCCTCACCTGGCTCCAGCAAGATCTTCGGGGACCCCGTCTTTATTTGCCTCCATGACCCGTAGGTCCTCACAAGGGTTGTGGTGTCCGTTTCCTTCAATAGAAGAGCCCTCAAGGGTCGTAACACACGATCTTGCGGCCCTCGTCGACGAAGGAACTGCCGATGACTCCGTGGAGCTCTTCCGCGAGCCCGTCAAGGTGGAGATTAGACGGGCACTGGCCGCGGCCCTACCAAAATTGTGGGCCATCACACGTGTATGATCGGCAAGATGCATGCCGCTTCAAAATAGCGGGGCTGTGGCGGAATTGAAATCAAATCCTTTTATGTCTAAAAAAATAAAAAATGGTTAGAAAGGACAAGGCGGGAGGCCTCCAATGATGAAGAAATATATAGCAAGCCACAGTAAATTACCCCAGGGCGGGGGTTAGCCTGACAGTACGGCTCCATGGTAACTTCCATAAGAATATCTCCGAGAGGTAGGCCGGTTACATGGTGCATACGGAGCTCTATTTCATTCTCTGAGTCCTCGCGATTGAGGAGGCGACTAGGATCGCTTTGGCCTCTATACTCGAACATGGGGAATTTCCTCCATCCCACGGGCTGGACGTTTCTCTCCCTCCAGGTCTTCATAATCTGGAGGCCCAAAGGCCCTTGTCTTGATACTGAAGAACTGCCTCAATCAAGGTAGCAGTCTCCTGGGAGATCTTCATCCCCGAGCCCCACTACGGCTTCTGCGAACAGGGCGCATCGGTGAATTTTGGCATTCCGACCTAACAGTGATTAGACACCACGTCCGGAGCATAGAACCAACCCCATTCCCACGCCATTGTCTCTGGGCAGGTCTCCAGCTCAAAGTATCTGGAGCCCGGGTATCGGAGCGCATGTGCAGAACACACGTGTGAAACCATAGACTAGTGATGTCCTTTTGCTAGTTCAGGGTTGGTGCACGAAGGCACGGACCAACATTACTGAAACATGCACAATGGACACGGCGATTTACCCAAGTTCAGGCTGCATGGTGCGTAATACCCTACTCCAGCTTTTTTGTGTGTTTTAATGGGTGGATCAGAGCTACAAGTCCTTTCCGGGAACCGAAAGCGCAATGTGCTCCTACTGGTGTTGTAACAGGAGTCCAATCTTTTTCTACTTTCGCCCGGTCTTTCTTTAGCTATTCTTAGCATGATTTTGGGGAATCTCCTTGAAAAAGTGTTCGCATTCGTAGTTCGGGGTTTTCTAGTCCCATGTTTATTCGTAACCGGGTCAAGGGGTAGCTCAACGGTGTAGTTGCTAAGTAAATGCCATGATCCGACATGGTAGGTGGGTGCATTAAATGCGCGGTGACGTGTCATGACCTTCTTCTCTCCAGGAACGAAAGCCAGTCCCATCACCACCGGCTGTGGTGATGCTCCAATTTGGAAGTGCCATGTACTATCGTAGGTGTCGCCCGTGGGGTGAGTAGGGTGGTGACTCACCGCCCAACCTTCAAGGCCGTAACATGGTGGGCTTGTCCTGACGAGGTAGATCCAGCCCGACACGCATGAGGCGGGGGATTTGATGTGCCTTGACGAGTAAGGAAACAAGGCTGTTGTCGGAGGTTTCGTTCCCGGGTCTTGGGGTCTTTGATGGCTTTAGCCATGGAGGGATCTAATAGTGGCCCACGTGTAGTTCACTTTGTGGACCAAGCGTTCGCGGTACCGACAGTAGCCCATGTGCGTGGTCAGATGAGTGTCTCTCATCTTTATCACGGTGAGTCCATATGCAAACGCGTGGGCCACAAATGCCAATCATTTTTCCCGTCAGGTCCGACCAATCAGCAGTAGGTGTTTTCTCAGCACAAACAAGGAGCCCACCCCTATGTCCTATGTGTTAGATGCCTGGCGAAGGGGTAGGCTCAACCCACTTGCATCACCCACTGGCTGATCAGTCACTTCGGTACTTGATGATCCTGACACGTGGTGTGAGAATCTTACTAGGGGCAGAAATCAAATCTTTTGACTCCTGCCGCCACTATTTTGAACACGTGACGTCCCTTGTGTTACCAATCCGTATTTAATTCGCCTCGGGGTTCATACTGGCGCGGGAGCAATTACGCTCTCATGGAATTAAGCCCGACTCAACAAATCGACGCATCTCACAGGCGTTCGACTTCTCATCGGGGAGCCCAACCGCCCGTTGCGCGTGTTGATTGCTTGGCATCGATTGGAGAGGGCGCCTCCACGCTCTTCTTCCTCCTACATTCTCACCGTCCAGCATCCGCACAAGCCCCCGATTCCTCTAAGCCCGTGAGCCCTTCCCTGCATTGTCTTCACGGTAGCCATTCCTCCTTCGTCACCATGTCGAATGAGGTCAAGCGCTATGAATGGGAGTAGATGCGCGCCAACCTCGCCACTAAGGATGCTAAGATCAGCGAACTCCGCGGCGTCGTCAGTAGCACTGCTCTCCGCCTAGAGAGCGAAACCACGAAGCTCCGTGGCCGGGTGGAATTGGACCAGATCCCCGTCATGAAGCAGAGTGTATCTTCACCAACCTCCACGCTGGGCACTATAGGAGAATGGCATCGCTGCAAGACATGTACCTCCGCCGATTGTCTGCGCAACAACACCCAGCTAAGAAGTTTTTATTTAGTTCTAAAATGATTTACGTACTTCTCCAAGTGCCACATTCCAAATACTCGGCAAACTACTTCTGACCTTCTCTCTTTACCGCCCTCTGCCCTCTGTTTCCCGTCCTTTTCTCAAATATTTGGCCACTTTATTCCGCTCGGTTTCTACAGTATTCCCTTTACCTCCCCTTATCCCTCTCTCTTCCTCCCTCACCCTCTCCTCTCTCTCTCTCTCTCCAACCTTTTCCAGTCCTTGTTCCACCTCCACATTCTGTGCTCGAAAATAGTTTGTAGTCAAACTTATGATCACTTGAGCCATTGTGGTTCGTCTATGGACAATTTTAGCCAGCACATGTCTACCTTCCCAATAGACCTACCAGCGTGTAGTAATTATTAGCTCGGACAAACCACGACAGCAAGTAAAGGCACATTGCCCCCGGGGAGTGTGCATCACTATTGGGATGGTTACCCGTGATGATCCATTTTGCATGCTTGTCACTGCCGTGAAGTTCCAACTCATGAGAGAGCCAGTCGCCACTAGCTGCTACTTACTTGTGGCAAGTCACCATTGACAAGCACGTAGCTCGCCATTGAAGATCAAACTGCGTTGAGCACTATCGAGCCTTCCAATGTCCATGTAGTATCCTATTCCATGGGCAAAGTAATTGTAGCAGCCTATGTCCATCCTTGATTAACCAAGAAAATTTCGATGCTCATTCCCACGCGCGCCATTGCATGCGAACTTCACTCGGGTTGATTTCTTATGTGTTGACTGACATGCTCCTCCTACTTAGTTAGTCTTTAACATCAGAGCATCTTACCTCACCTATCGTTGTCATGTTGACTACCCATATGCATTTTTAATCTATTGACTACTGTAAATATTACTTATGGCATCATGTGCTAATATTTTAGGTGAGTCATTAAACCTGAGGTGGGTTTCTAGGTTAAATTGAAATAGCCGTACTCTAGATTTCTGAATTTTGAGAATTGCTTTCTAAGATAGGTCAGATTTTCCATTGGATATCCCACTAGCATAATGGATGAAGGAGTATGCAAATGAAAGAAGTTGGAGGTGCCCCTAGCATCATCCGGACGAACCGCAAGTCGAATGGTGACCCGATCATAGGAAGACATCCACCTCACCCCGTGATACCTATGGTTGATTAGTGTAGATGATATCTAGAAGGACATACACCCTCAACTTGTCGTTGGTGCTTTCCCTCGGAAGGACTACCACTTGGATGCCTAACTGCAATTTTGACGATGGTATAATGGCCCTACACATGGCTATGCCAAACGGGCCAAGTCACTGAGAGATCGCACTACACCCACAGGGCCAACACGAGTATTATGCCTCTAATTCGCTATCTATACATAGCCTATGCCTGATCCCCTATAGATTTTTTACATGTTCATTGATAGGAGGAAAAATGGTTTCCCCTGCTTTATCACATCGAGTCCCTATGCAAACCCGTGGGCCACAAATGCCAATCATTTTTCCCGTCAGGTCCAACCAATCAGCAGTAGGTGTTTTCTCAGCACAAATGAGGAGCCAACCCCTATGTCCTATGTGTTAGATGCCTGGCAAAGGGGTAGGCTCAACCCACTTGCATCACCCACTGGCTGATCAGTCACTTCGGTACTTGCTGATCCTGACACGTGGCGTGAGAATCTTGCTAGGGGAAGAAATCAAATCTTTTGACTCATGTCGCCACTATTTTGAACACGTGACGTCCCTTGTGTTACCAATCCATATTTAATTCGCCTCGGGGTTCATATTGGCGCGGGAGCAATTACGCTCTCATGGAATTAAACCCCACTCTACGATTCGACGCATCTCATAGGCGTTCGACTTCTCATCGGGGAGCCCAACCGCCCGTTGCGCGTGTTGATTGCTTGGCATCGATTGCAGAGGGCGCCTCCACGCTCTTCTTCCTCCTACATCCTCACCGTCTAGCAGCCGCACAAGCCCCCGATCCCTCTAAGCCCGTGAGCCCTTCCCTGCATTGTCTTCACGGTAGCCATTCCTCCTTCGTCGCCATGTCGCACGAGGTCAACCGTTATGAATGGGAGTAGATGCGCGCCAACCTCGCCACTAAGGATGCTAAGATCAGCGAACTCCTCACGGCGTCCTCAGTAGCACTGCTCTCCGCCTAGAGAGCGAAACCACGAAGCTCCGTGGCCGGGTGGAAATGGACGGGATCCCCGTCATGAAGCGGGGTGGATCTTCACCAACCTCCACGCTGAGCACTATAGGAGCATGGCGTCTCTGCAAGACATGTACCACCGCCGATTGTCTGCGCAACAACACCTAGCTAAGAAGCTTTTATTTAGTTATAAAATGATTTACGTACTTTTCCAAGTGCCACATTCCAAATACTCGGCAGACTACTTCCCACCTTCTCTCTTTACGCCCCTACGCCCTCTGTCACCCTTCCATTTCTCAAATATTTGGGCACTTTATTCCGCTCGGTTTATACTGTATTCCCTTTACCTCCCCTTATCCCTCTCTCTTCCTCCCTCACCCTCCTCTCTCTCTCTCTCTCCTTCCAACCTTTTCTAGTCCTTGTTCAACCTCCACATTCTGTGCTCAAAAATAGTTTGTAGTCAAAGTTGTGATCACTTGAGCCATTGTGGTTCGTCTATGAACAATTTTAGCCAGCACATGTCTACCTTCCCAATAGACCTACCAGCGTGTAGTAATTATTAGCTCGGACAAACCACGACAGCAAGTAAAGGCACATTGCCCCCGGGGAGTGTGCATCACTATTGGGATGGTTACCAGTGATGATCCATTTTGCATGCTTGTCACTGCCGTGAAGTTCCAACTCATGAGAGAGCCAGTCGCCACTAGCTGCTACTTACTTGTGGCAAGTCACCATTGACAAGCACGTAGCTCGCCATTGAAGATCAAACTGCGTTGAGCACTATCGAGCCTTCCAATGTCCATGTAGTATCCTATTCCATGGGCAAAGTAATTGTAGCAGCCTATGTCCATCCTTGATTAACCAAGAAAATTTCGATGCTCATTCCCACACGCGCCATTGCATGCGAACTTCACTGGGGTTGATTTCTTATGTGTTGACTGACATGCTCCTCCTACATAGTTAGTCTTTAACATCAGAGCATCTTACCTCACCTATCGTTGTCATGTTGACTACCCATATGCATTTTTAATCTATTGACTACTGTAAATATTACTTATGGCATCATGTGCTAATATTTTAGGTGAGTCATTAAACCTGAGGTGGGTTTCTAGGTTAAATTGAAATAGCCGTACTCTAGATTTCTGAATTTTGAGCATTGCTTTCTAAGATAGGTCAGATTTTCCATTGGATATCCCACTAGCATAATGGATGAAGGAGTATGCAAATGAAAGAAGTTGGAGGTGCCCCTAGCATCATCCGGACGAACCGCAAGTCGAATGGTGACCCGGTCATAGGAAGACATCCACCTCACCCCGTGATACCTATGGTTGATTAGTGTAGATGATATCTAGAAGGACATACACCCTCAACTTGTCCTTGGTGCTTTCCCTCGGAAGGACTACCACTTGGATGCCTAACTGCAATTTTGACGATGGTATAATGGCCCTACACATGGCTATGCCAAACGGGCCAAGTCACTGAGAGATCGCACTACACCCACAGGGCCAACACGAGTATTATGCCTCTAATTCGCTATCTATACATAGCCTATGCCTGATCCCCTATAGATTTTTTACATGTTCATTGATAGGAGGAAAAATGGTTTCCCCTGCTTTATCACATCGAGTCCCTATGCAAACGCGTGGGCCACAAATGCCAATCATTTTTCCCGTCAGGTCCAACCAATCAGCAGTAGGTGTTTTCTCAGCACAAATGAGGAGCCAACCCCTATGTCCTATGTGTTAGATGCCTGGCAAAGGGGTAGGCTCAACCCAGTTGCATCACCCACTGGCTGATCCGTCACTTCGGTACTTGCTGATCCTGACACGTGGCGTGAGAATCTTGCTAGGGGAAGAAATCAAATCTTTTGACTCATGTCGCCACTATTTTGAACACGTGACGTCCCTTGTGTTACCAATCCGTATTTAATTCGCCTCGGGGTTCATACTGGCGCGGGAGCAATTACGCTCTCATGGAATTAAACCCCACTCTACGATTCGACGCATCTCACAGGCGTTCGACTTCTCATCGGGGAGCCCAACCGCCCGTTGCGCGTGTTGATTGCTTGGCATCGATTGCAGAGAGCGCCTCCACACTCTTCTTCCTCCTACATCCTCACCGTCTAGCAGCCGCACAAGCCCCCGATCCCTCTAAGCCCGTGAGCCCTTCCCTGCATTGTCTTCACGGTAGCCATTCCTCCTTCGTCGCCATGTCGCACGAGGTCAACCGCTATGAATGGGAGTAGATGCGCGCCAACCTCGCCACTAAGGATGCTAAGATCAGCGAACTCCTCACGGCGTCCTCAGTAGCACTGCTCTCCGCCTAGAGAGCGAAACCACGAAGCTCCGTGGCCGGGTGGAAATGGACGGGATCCCCGTCATGAACCGGGGTGGATCTTCACCAACCTCCTCGCTGAGCACTATAGGAGCATGGCGTCTCTGCAAGACATGTACCTCCGCCGATTGTCTGCGCAACAACACCTAGCTAAGAAGCTTTTATTTAGTTATAAAATGATTTCCGTACTTTTCCAAGTGCCACATTCCAAATACTCGGCAGACTACTTCCCACCTTCTCTCTTTACTCCCCTACGCCCTCTGTCACCCTTCCATTTCTCAAATATTTGGGCACTTTATTCCGCTCAGTTTCTACTGTATTCCCTTTACCTCCCCTTATCCCTCTCTCTTCCTCCCTCACCCTCCTCTCTCTCTCTCTCTCTCCTTCCAACCTTTTCTAGTCCTTGTTCAACCTCCACATTCTGTGCTCAAAAATAGTTTGTAGTCAAAGTTGTGATCACTTGAGCCATTGTGGTTCGTCTATGAACAATTTTAGCCAGCACATGTCTACCTTCCCAATAGACCTACCAGCGTGTAGTAATTATTAGCTCGGACAAACCACGACAGCAAGTAAAGGCACATTGCCCCCGGGGAGTGTGCATCACTATTGGGATGGTTACCAGTGATGATCCATTTTGCATGCTTGTCACTGCCGTGAAGTTCCAACTCATGAGAGAGCCAGTCGCCACTAGCTGCTACTTACTTGTGGCAAGTCACCATTGACAAGCACGTAGCTCGCCATTGAAGATCAAACTGCGTTGAGCACTATCGAGCCTTCCAATGTCCATGTAGTATCCTATTCCATGGGCAAAGTAATTGTAGCAGCCTATGTCCATCCTTGATTAACCAAGAAAATTTCGATGCTCATTCCCACGCGCGCCATTGCATGCGAACTTCACTCGGGTTGATTTCTTATGTGTTGACTGACATGCTCCTCCTACTTAGTTAGTCTTTAACATCAGAGCATCTTACCTCACCTATCGTTGTCATGTTGACTACCCATATGCATTTTTAATCTATTGACTACTGTAAATATTACTTATGGCATCATGTGCTAATATTTTAGGTGAGTCATTAAACCTGAGGTGGGTTTCTAGGTTAAATTGAAATAGCCGTACTCTAGATTTCTGAATTTTGAGCATTGCTTTCTAAGATAGGTCAGATTTTCCATTGGATATCCCACTAGCATAATGGATGAAGGAGTATGCATATGAAAGAAGTTGGAGGTGCCCCTAGCATCATCCGGACGAACCGCAAGTCGAATGGTGACCCGGTCATAGGAAGACATCCACCTCACCCCGTGATACCTATGGTTGATTAGTGTAGATGATATCTAGAAGGACATACACCCTCAACTTGTCCTTGGTGCTTTCCCTCGGAAGGACTACCACTTGGATGCCGAACTGCAATTTTGACGATGGTATAATGGCCCTACACATGGCTATGCCAAACGGGCCAAGTCACTGAGAGATCGCACTACACCCACAGGGCCAACACGAGAATTATGCCTCTAATTCGCTATCTATACATAGCCTATGCCTGATCCCCTATAGATTTTTTACATGTTCATTGATAGGAGGAAAAATGGTTTCCCCTGCTTTATCACATCGAGTCCCTATGCAAACGCGTGGGCCACAAATGCCAATCATTTTTCCCGTCAGGTCCAACCAATCAGCAGTAGGTGTTTTCTCAGCACAAATGAGGAGCCAACCCCTATGTCCTATGTGTTAGATGCCTGGCAAAGGGGTAGGCTCAACCCACTTGCATCACCCACTGGCTGATCCGTCACTTCGGTACTTGCTGATCCTGACACGTGGCGTGAGAATCTTGCTAGGGGAAGAAATCAAATCTTTTGACTCATGTCGCCACTATTTTGAACACGTGACGTCCCTTGTGTTACCAATCCATATTTAATTCGCCTCGAGGTTCATACTGGCGCGGGAGCAATTACGCTCTCATGGAATTAAACCCCACTCTACGATTCGACGCATCTCACAGGCGTTCCACGTCTCATCGGGGAGCCCAACCGCCCGTTGCGCGTGTTGATTGCTTGGCATCGATTGCAGAGGGCGCCTCCACGCTCTTCTTCCTCCTACATCCTCACCGTCTAGCAGCCGCACAAGCCCCTGATCCCTCTAAGCCCGTGAGCCCTTCCCTGCATTGTCTTCACGGTAGCCATTCCTCCTTCGTCGCCATGTCGCACGAGGTCAACCGCTATGAATGGGAGTAGATGCGCGCCAACCTCGCCACTAAGGATGCTAAGATCAGCGAACTCCTCACGGCGTCCTCAGTAGCACTGCTCTCCGCCTAGAGAGCGAAACCACGAAGCTCCGTGGCCGGGTGGAAATGGACGGGATCCCCGTCATGAAGCGGGGTGGATCTTCACCAACCTCCACGCTGAGCACTATAGGAGCATGGCGTCTCTGCAAGACATGTACCTCCGCCGATTGTCTGCGCAACAACACCTAGCTAAGAAGCTTTTATTTAGTTATAAAATGATTTACGTACTTTTCCAAGTGCCACATTCCAAATACTCGGCAGACTACTTCCCACCTTCTCTCTTTACTCCCCTACGCCCTCTGTCACCCTTCCATTTCTCAAATATTTGGGCACTTTATTCCGCTCGGTTTCTACTGTATTCCCTTTACCTCCCCTTATCCCTCTCTCTCCCTCCCTCACCCTCCTCTCTCTCTCTCCTTCCAACCTTTTCTAGCACTTGTTCAACCTCCACATTCTGTGCTCAAAAATAGTTTGTAGTCAAAGTTGTGATCAGTTGAGCCATTGTGGTTGGTCTCTGAACAATTTAACCCAACACATGTCTACCTTCCCACTAGACATACCAACGTCTAGTAATTATTAGCTCGGACAAACCACGACAGCGAGTAAATGCACATTGCCCTCGGGAAGTGTGCATTACTATTGAGATGGTTACCATTGATGATCCATTTTGCATGCTTGTCACTGCCGTGAAGTTCCAACTCATGAGCGAGCCAGTCGCCACAAGCAGCTACTTACTTGTGGCAAGTAACCATTGACCAGCGCCTAGCTCGCCATTGAAGTGCAAACTGCGTTCATCACTATGGAGCCTTCCAATGTCCATGTAGTAGCCTATTCCATGGGCAAACTAATTGTAGCAGCCTATCTCCATCCTTGATTAACCAAGACAATTTCGATGCTCATTCCCACGCGCACCCTTGCATGCGATCGTCACTCGGGTTGCATTTCTTATGTGTTGGCTGACATGCTCCTCCTGCTTAGTTAGTCTTTAATATCAGAGCATCTTACCTCACCTATCGTTGTCATGTTGACTACCCATATGCATTTTCAATCTAATGACTACTGTAAATATTAGTTATGGCATCATGTGCTAATATTTTAGGTGAGTCATTAAACTTGAGGTGGGTTTGTAGGTTAAATTGAAATAGAACTGTTCTCTATATTTCTGAATTTTGAGCATTGCTCTCTAAGAAATGTCAGATTTTTCCATTGGATATCCTACTAGCATAATGGATGAACGAGTATGCACATGAAAAAAAGTTGAAGGTGCCCCTAGCATTATCCGGACGGACCGCAAGTCGAATGGTGACCCGATCGGATGAAGACATCCACCTCACCCCGCGATACCTCTGTTTGATTAGTGTAGACGACATCTAGAAGGAAATACACCCTCAATTCGTCCTTGGCGCTTTCCCTGGGAAGGACTACCACTTGGATGCCTAACTGCAGTTTTGACGATGGTATAAAGGCCCTACACATGGCTACGCCAAACGGGCCAAGTCAGTGAGAGATCGCACTACACCGGCAGGGCCACCACGAGTATAGTATGCCTCTAATTCGCTATCTATACATAGCCTATTCCCTATCCCTTATAGATTTTTTCATGTTCACTGATAGGAGGAAAAGGGTTTCCCCCGCTTTATATTATAAAGCAACGGCTAAATCACAAGTCATACAAGCCAAAACAAAAGAAAAAAAGAGAGAAACGACAAATATACATGACACCGAAGGAGCCACTAACATGCCCGGAATACACCAAGTGCAAGCTTGAGCATCGAGTCCCTCGGCGAACAAGAACCGGTACACGAGGCAACTGAGATGACGTAGTCGCCTGCTGTCGAAGGATTTCCACGCTCCGTCGACTCCCTAGAAGCCAGCCATTGTCAGTCTGCCATCCACCCTGCCTCCGAACAAGGACCCCTACCCTCTAGTCCTGGATCGGAGGACACTGCGCTATCGACCAGCAGGGTCGCTCATCCCCGAGCTCTCACGGCCAGGACTACCTGGTGGCCGGGCAGAGGACGACAAGCACGACCACAGCACCACACAGCGGCACAACCTAACAACACTAGTACAAAACAGGGCTTTCGTCACACGGCAATATTCACATTAGTCCCGGTTCAGTCACGACCCGGGACTAATGTGAGCATTAGTCCCGGTTCGTGCGGCTAAGGCATTAGTCCCGGTTCACCTGGGCCCTTTAGTCCCGGTTGGTGCCACGAACCGGAACTAAAAGGTGCGATGCCCATTAGTACCGGTTGGTGGCACCAACCGGGACTAAAGGTCTAACCTTTAGTCCCGGTTGGTGCCACCAACCGGTACTAATGGGCTTTGAGGCATTAGTACCGGTTCATGGCACGAACCGGTACTAAAGGTCCCATTTTCAAACTCTACCCACCCCCCCGTGGACCGCCTTTTCAGTTTTAGAAAAAACAAAAGAAAATGATGGAAATGTCAAAAAAAATGAAATAAAATAAGTTTCCCATGTGATATGTGGTCTAGTTGTTGGTAAAATTTACAAATATGTGACTTTATTTGCAAAATCTCTCTGGAATTTGTAAAATGGGCATAACTTTTGCATACGAACTCGGATTAAAAAGTTTTATATATGAAAAATCATCTACTCGGAAAGTTACATCCGATTTTAACGGGGGAATCCCCGTTAAACATTTTCAAAATCCTCAAAAACCTAACAGAAAAAAAGTTACGGGGCTTTTAAGATCTGGAGAGGCAAAAAAAATTCAAAAAATTTCAAACTGTGGTCAAACTGTGGTCAAACAATGGTCAAACTAATTATTCTAGAATATTAGTGTTACTAAATAATTATTTCAGTTTTTTTGAATTTTGGTCAAATCTGGTCAAACAGTGGTCAAACAGTGGTCAAACAATGGTCAAACTAATTATTCCAGAAATATTAGTGTTACTTCATGCTCAAGCTAAATTCCTGAGGGTTAATAGGATTGACATCTTACTATTGTCAGGAAAACAACAAGTGCAGACTTGGAAACGAGGGAGAATAGAATCCGGAAGTTAAGCGTGCTCAGGCTGGAGTAGTGAGAGGATGGATGACCGTCCCGGAAGTTAGATGATTTGGAATGATGAGGGGTGATTAGAGATTAGAGGATAAATTGAGAAGTGATGAGGGGTGGTGATTAGAGAGTTAGAGGTTAAAATAATTCAGAAATTTGAAAATAAAAAAATTGCAAAAAAAAATTTCAAAAAAAAAAAATTCATAAAATTTCCTTTAGTCCCGGTTGGTGTTACCAACCGGGACTAAAGGTGGAGCTCCACGTGGCCGCGGCGTTTAGTCCCGGTTCGTGTAAGAACCGGGACTAAAGGGGGGAGGCATTAGTAACGACCCTTTAGTCCCGGTTCAAAAACCAGGACTAAAGGCCCTTACTAACCGGGACAAAAGCCCCCTTTTCTACTAGTGCAACGCAACCACCGTACGCATGCATCAACGTCAACCGCAAGTAGCCAAGCCACAACACCGCTGAAGATAACCGACAGACCACACCCCGCGCCGGAGCTTCGACCACCACTCCACCGTCCCAAAGATGGTGTCTTCAAGAAGAAAATGACGCGACGCGCCGTCACCACCCAATCCGGAGATTTGGGGTTTCACCGGGATGGGAAGAGAGGGCGAGGGCAAGATCACGATGCCGCATTCAAGAAGGTGAATGACGCCGGAGCGCCGCCGACATCGTGGCCACAACAATCGGCCAAGGGTTTCCCCCAATCCATCCTTACCGGACGCTTAGCCCCACCAGTCGCCACAACCGGCCACCAAAGGACGTCGACGGCGCCCACCGACGAGCCACGAAGAAGATCTAGGGAAAGCTGCCGTCCTCAGATCCGCTCCATGGACGGACAGGGACGCTCCTGGAGCCACCCCAGACCCGCTGCCAGGCCGCCACCCACGCGGCCAGACGCGACGCCCCTCCGCATCCCCCATAGCCACCTTCCGAAGGGGGGCCGACGAGCTTCACGACTGTGGCCGCCGCCACAGCTCTAGATGCAACGCGTCCAGGGCACCACAGAGCCGATCCTGCCGCCACCAGGCACTAGCCACGACACCGTGGCGCGACGCCGCACCCTCTGCTAGCGCCGCGCAGCCGCCCGACCAAACCGAGCCGCATCGGCCACCATCGAGAGGGAGAAGAGAGGCCCCGCCGCCACTGAGCCGCATCGGCCAGCAGCGCAAGCCGACGACGACGAGGTGAAAAGGAGGGAGGAGGAGGGGCCCTAAGGCCGGCTGCAAGGGTTTCCCCACCGCGACGCTCGCGGGAGCGACCGGGAGGGGAGGAGGGGCATATTCATTGATAAAGATTATGATATCATTTTAATGTTTGTATCGAAGGAGGGAGCAGGCTTCTAGTTTTTCCTTGGCCCCCTAAAGTCCCAACTGGCCCTAAGAAGGTCATATGGGTTGTTTGTGTTATGTCTTTTATATTGTGTAGCCTTCTCAACAGGGCTATTGCATCTTTGATACACATTCTTATTGTATATATGACGCATTTTTGTGCTATATATGATGCTATTGCTTGAGGTTATATAAAAAGCTATTTCTTTAATGTGTTTTTCTTATCACATGCCTCCACCGGTAATATTTATTTTCTCAAAGAACAATAATTTTTTGTCCTCTATCTGCGATAATGAGTTGGATGAGAGTTTTCTAGGTAGTGAAGAGATCGATTTATGTCATGAATATTAGAGGAGATGACACTTAATATCTCCTCACATATATAATAGACCTTACTACCTACGTAATGTAAGAGATTAACTCTAAACTTCAACCTTGATTTACATTGGATATTTTCTTACTGGTGCCAGGCCCTGCTAAACTCTACACATATCTAAGAAAGATAATTATTTTATGTGGAACAGATTAGATCATCTTTACGTACATCGTTGGACAACTTCGTTATTAATTACATGAGAAATAAACGATTTGAGACACTATTTCCAAATCGTCTGTTTCTGCAACTCATAAAGTATTCACTTTTTATTTCGAACAAAGGACAGTAACAGAGTCCATTCTTTTACAGTAACTAAATCTTAATTAGTCTCATATATACAACTGAAAAAAGAATATGGCCACACAAATCTCTAAGACCTCTGATTCCCCAGATCACTTAAAAAGATTTAACATCCATCCACTAAACAATACTACACGCGCCCTAATGAATTAGACGGAAGGAAAGAAGTAAGAACATCACTCCATCCTTATGGAAAGGCTCATGGCTAAAAGTCATCCAGATAACCACCTGCTTGAATTACGCTTTGGAAATATCACCCGACACAGTACATCGATTGATCACAATTTGCGCCTAGTACAGAATTACAAGGAGATGCACTCAAATAATCTCGCTCTTAAGATGATGGAACAAACAGAAAATACAAACAACCAAACTTAAAGAAAACTTATTGTTTGAGGCGACAAAACGAAAGCCCTAATCTAGAGCTTCAGGGTTAGATCAATCCGGTTGGGTGTCTCCTCCCGATTGACCATACTCATGCTTTCCTTGCGTCCACGAAGTCTCCCTACTCCATTCCCGCCGTATCCATTGCGCATCCCCGCAGATGACGGTTGAGTGGGAGCTAGACCTCCAGGGCCGGTCCCGGTTTGCCATGGGAAGGAAAGCGGGACGGATGGGTCGTAGTGGATGTGCCATGCGTCGAAGGGCCGCGCGTGGAGGCAAGCGCTGCGCAGGGCGCTGGCGACTGAGTACCAAGCAGGACGATGGCTCATGTGCGCCTTCCGGCTGTTGCGCCGCGCGCGTTGGATCGTGCTGTGCGCCTTCTGGTGGCCGCCCAGCGCCCGGGCTGTTCCGAAGGAGCGGGGCCAAAACTTGCAGTTGAACATGGACGGGAGGGACACCTCCTGCACCCTCTTGGAAGCCGATGACAGCGTGTGAGGCGATGCCGTCGGGGCCTTGTGCCCTAGCTTGTCCTTTTCGACACGGATGGCCAGCGACAAGGACAGGTCGACCGGGAAGGTGGACGAGGTAGAACCGTAGGACTCCATATTTGCAGAGTGAAATCGAGAGACGAGTTGCCTCGATGGGATCTGGATGATTTATAGATCTGTACGAATGTTCTCTGGTGCACTTGCTTGTAGTCTATATATCATGGCGTTTTAATGTATTTCCAGGTAGTAGTAGACAACTGGAAATGCAGGCGAATCTCGGTTTTGTTTGTTGCAGGAGTGAACACGTTGTGTTTCTTTGATTTGCTGGCTTATACACATCGTGCCATTCGTTTCTTGCCATTTTCCGTGTACGCGTCGATGCATGTTTGCTAATTTCCTTATTTGTATCAATATATCACACTGTAGTCTAGATAGATCGTCTAGAATCAATAATGCATGGTTCCACAAGTGACAACATCTGATAAAAGGTGGCACCTTAAACTTTTGTGCCATATATTTGTTTCATTATTTTCTTTTAAAAGAATTTGCTCCCTCTGTTCCGTATTACTTTACATAGTAATTTTGAATTAACTCAAACTTTGTGAAATTACCAAGCTTATGAAAAAAACTGGACCGTAATATGTGGCGTTCGATCGCCAGGCAGCTACCCCATCAAACGAATCATTCGTCGGGGTAGGCACCAAAATGCTGTCAGTTATAGATTAGCTTCTTTTGGTCGTGTATGTGACGCCTCCGATTCAATCATACACTAATCATACACGCAAATGTGTACGATCAAGATCAGGGACTCACGTGAAGATATCACAACACAACTCTAAAAGTAAAATAAGTCATACAAGCATCATAATACAAGCCAGGGGCCTCGAGGGCTCGAATACAAGTGCTCGATCATTGATGAGTCAGCGGAAGCAACAATATCTGAGTACGGACATAAGTTAAACAAGTTTGCCTTAGGAAGGCTAGCACAAACTGGGATACAGATCGAAAGAGGCGCATGCCTCCTGCCTGGGATCCTCCTAAACTACTCCTGAACGTCGTCAGCGGCCTGAACGTTGTAGTAGGCACTCTCGGTGTAGTAAGAGTCGCCGTCGACGGTGGCGTCAGCGCCGGTCTCGGGGTCTGCCGGGGAAGAAGAGGGGGGAAGAAACAGTAAATACGGAGCAAACAAAGCATCATAAAACATAACGAGGCAATTCGCGATGCTAGGTATGCCCTAACGCGGTAGGAGGTGATACCGGCGAAGGGGAAAAACATCCGGGAAAGTATTCCCGGTGTTTCGCGTTTTCGGACGGATGAACCGGAGAGGGAAAGTTGCGAGTTTGCAATGCTAGGGATGTGTGGCGGACGAACGGGTTGTGTAATCGGATTCGTCTCGTCGTTCTGAGCAACTTTCATGTAGAAAACATTTACATCTGAGCTACCTATTATTTTATATTAATTTTTTAAAATTTAAAACATTTTTAGGATTTATTTAATTATTTTAAATCAACATTATCTAGAATAGTGTATGCTGACGTCAGCAGTCAACTGAACGTTGACTGGGTCAAACTGACGTTTGGGTCCTGCATGTCATTGACTGTTTAGTTAATTAACAATAGTTAATTAGGTTAACCTGCTAATTAGATTAATTAATCATAATTAATTAAGTTAGTTAATGTTGTTAATTAATTAATTGATTAATTATTATTACTATTTTCTTTCTTTTTTTAAACATTCTGCGGGGTGGGGCCCCTTGTCATAGGCCCCTAGCCTAACGGGCACAGCCCGAACGGGCGATGCGGGCATAGCCGCCGCCCGCCCGGTAGCGGTGTGAGGCCGGAGCGGGGGTCGAGCACGCGCGGCCGACGCAGCCGGTCGGCGCGGGCGCGACCGGGGCCGTGGTCCGGACCGCGAAGGATGTGGGCGGCGGGCGACGAAGTGCAACGGGCGCCGGGGCGTCGGCCCGGCCTATGTGGGCGAGGC
>NC_057814.1:563145949-563175530 GCF_018294505.1 Triticum aestivum
GCAGGAATCGGCGACGGGGTCGGGGCGTCATGCCCCGATCCAGGTCCAGCAGGGGGGAGGGGGTGAGAGGAGTGGGGAACGTGGGGTAGGGTTTCGGGGGTGAGGGGGTTAAGTGGAATGGGGTGGGTGGCCGGCTGGGCCGGCCTGGTGGGCCGAAGCCCAGTGGGGGGTCCCCTTTTCTCTCTTTCGTTACTTTCTTCTTCTCCTTTTCTATTTTTGTTTATTATTCTTTTACTGTCTTTATTTTATTTCCCAATTTATTTTTGTTTGTAAAATATATTACTAACACCCAAATTTGCATTACTAAAAATACCTCTGCCACAATAACTTTGACACCTAAAAAACAGTTTCGTAATTATTTATTATTTAAACGTATTTAAATAATAGTTATTGCTATTGTTTTATTATCATTTGAATAATTAAATTCTTTATTAATGTGTGGTTTCTTCACCATAATTACCTATGCATTATTTGGCTCACTCCGAACATTTTAGTTTTAATATTTAAAAACTTTAATTGTTCGCTTGATTTAGAGTTTGAATTTGAATCGGTTTCGAATTAACGCGAGATTAGCAATAGTAATCGAGGTGACGTGGCATCACTAGTAGAGGGTTACTGGAGCTTAACTACCCGGGCGTCACAGTGTAGAAGCTCGGGCAACAGTTTGGCTTCGTTCTGGCCCTGCGAATGTACCTCAACTTTGCTCGGAGGATCTACCTCCACCTTGAGTAATGAAAACCATTTTAACCCCACAAAAAAAAAAGAATCGTTTGTCAGGGGAGTAGCTCCCGGAGACCGGTTTCGCCCGCTCTTCGCCAGCATGAAGGCCAGCGAGACACCTCCAGACCCAAAAGACCCAGTTAAAAGTGTTTCTTTGTTTAAAGTAGCCATCTTATAACTATAAAAAAAGGTTGAGTGATATTTTTTTCCGTCCATGCTAAACTTAAAAACTGCCATCCTCTAGATGGAAAATGCTATCCTCTAAATAAAAAAACCGCAATCCTCATAAAAAAAGCCCATGAATAAAAAAATACAAACAAATTTAAAAAATGCCATGCTCTTATTTCTTTATTAAAGTGACGTGCTGCGCTACGAAGCTGCCATCCTCTAGATAAAAGTATTTTATCTGGAAAAACCAAAAATCCTACCATGTAATCGAAAAACAAAAAAAATATTCCCAAAAAAAAATCTTCTCAACATTAAAAGTTGCAATCCCTCTTTATAACAAAATATGATTTCAACGATAATAAAATTGTCATGTTCTCAATAATAAAACTGCCACCTAATAATAAATTGAACCGGTGTTTGGATAGCACCCTCAGCCGGCGCTCCGCCTCACCTGGCTCCCGCAAGATCTCTAGAGACCCCGTCTTATTTGCCTCCACGACCCGCAGGTCCTCACGCAGGTCGTGGGGTCCGTTTCCTTCAATACATGAGCCGTCAGGGGTCGCAAAACACGATCTTGCGGCCCTCACCGGCGGAGGAACTACCGATGACTCCATGGAGATCTTCCGCGAGCCCCTCAAGGTGGAGGTCAGACGGGCGCTGGCCGCGGCCCCACCAAAACTGTGGGCCACCACTTGTGTATGATCGGCAATATGCATGCCGCTTCATAAGGGCGGGGCCGTGGCGGAATCGAAATGAAATCCTTTTATGTCTAAAATCAAGAAAAATGGGAAAACCCAGGGTCGTGTAGAAGCTAGGACAACAATTTGGCTTCGTTATGGCCCGGCTAATGTACCTCAACTTTGTTTGGAGGATCTACCTCCACCTTGAGTAATGAAATCCCTTTTAACCCCGCAAAAAAAGAAGAATCGTTCGTCGGGGGAGCAGCTCCTAGTGACCGGTTTCGCTCACTCTTCGCCAGCACGTAGGCCCAGCGGGACCCCTCCAGACCCAAAAGGCCCAGTTAAAAGTGCTTTTTTTTGTAAAGTAGCCACCATATAACTATAAAAAAAGGTTGAGTGATATTTGTTTTCCGGCCATGCTGAACTTAAAAACTGCCATCCTCTAGATGGAAAATGCTACCCTCAGGATAAAAAAACCGCAATCCTCGATAAAAAATGCTATGAATAAAAAATACAATTTTTTTTATAAAAATGCCATGATCGTATTTTTTTAAAGTGACGTGCTGCGCTTCGAAACTGCCATCCTATAGATAAAAATATTTTATCTGGATAAACATAAAACTACCATGTTAATAAAAACAAAAAATATCTTCTCAACATTATAAATTGCAATCCTCTTTCAATAAAATACGATGTGAACGATAATAAAATTGTCATGCTCTCAATAATAAAACTGCCACCTAATAATAAATTGACCCGATATCTGGATGGCATCCTCAGCCGGGGCTCCGCCTCACCTGGCTCCAGCAAGATTATGTTAGCAAACCCAGCCGCATCGGCCACCATCGAGACGGAGAAGAGAGGTCCCTCCGCCACTGACCGCGCTTCGCCCGTCATAGCGAGCCGGCGACGGCGAGGTGAGAAGGAGGGAGGAGGAGGGGCCCTAAGGTCGGCTGCAAGGGTTTCCCCACCGCGACGCTCGCGGGAGCGACCGGGAGGGGAGGAGGGGCATATTCATTGATAAAGATTATGATATCATTTTAATGTTTGTATTTAAGGAGGGACCAGGCTTCTAGTTTTTCCTTGGCCCCCTAAGGTCACAACTGGCCCTAAGAAGGTCGTATGCGTTGTTTGTGTTATGTCTTTTATATTGTGTAGCCCTCTCAACAGGGAGCTTTTGCATCTGTGATACACATTCTTATAGTATATATGATGCATTTTTGTGCTATATATGATGCTATTGCTTGAGGTTATATAAAAAGCTATTTCTTTAATGTGTTTTTCTTATCACATGCCTCCACCGGTAATATTTATTTTCTCAAAGAAGAATAACTTTTTGTTCTCTATCTGCGATAATGAGTTGGATGAGAGTTTTTTAGGTAGTGAAGAGATCGATTTATGTTATGAATATTAGAGGAGATGACACTTAATATCTCCTCACATATATAATAGACCTTACTACCTACGTAATGTAAGAGATTAACTCTAAACTTCAACCTTGATTTACATTGGATCTTTTCTTACTGGTGCCAGGCCCTGCTAAACTCTACACATATCTAAGAAAGATAATTATTTTATGTGGAACAGATTAGATCATGTTTAGGTACATCGTTGGACAACTTCGTTATTAATTACATGAGAAATAAACGATTTGAGACACTATTTCCATATTGTCTGTTGCTGCTACTCATAAAGTATTCACTTTTTATTTGGAACAAAGGACAGTAACAGAGTCCATTCTTTTACAGTAACTAAATCATAATTAGTCTCAAATATACAACTGAAAAAAGAATATCGCCACACAAATCTCTAAGACCTCTGATTCCCCAGATCACTTAAAAAGATTTAAGATCCATCCACCAAACAATACTACACACGCCCTAATGAATTAGACGGAAGGAAAGAAGTAAGAACATCACTCCATCTTATGGAAAGGCTCATGGTAAGGTAATCCTGTTCTGGAGGTCATGTTACTAGACCATGACGAACCTACGAACTATGAAGAAGCAATGGTGAGCCCAGATTCTGCAAAATGGCTTGAGGCCATGAAATCAGAGATGGCATCCATGTATGAGAACAAAGTGTGGACTTTGGTTGACTTGCCCGATGATCGGCAAGCAATTGAGAATAAATGGATCTTCAAGAAGAAGAAAGATGCTGACGGTAATGTTACTGTCTATAAAGCTCGACTTGTTGCGAAAGGTCTTCGACAAGTTCAATGGATTGACTACGATGAGACCTTCTCACCCGTAGCGATGCTTAAGTCCGTCCGAATCATGTTAGCAATTGCCGCATTTTATGATTATGAAATTTGGCAAATGGATGTAAAGACTGCATTCCTGAATGGATTTCTGGAAGAAGAGATGTATATGATGCAACCTGAAGGTTTTATCGATCCAAAGGGAGCTAACAAAGTGTGCAAACTCCAGCGATCCATTTATGGACTGGTGCAAGCCTCTCGGAGTTGGAATAAACACTTTGATAGTGTGATCAAAGCATATGGTTTTATACAGACTTTTGGAGAAGCCTGTATTTACAAGAAAGTGAGTGGGAGCTATGTAGCATTTATAATCTTATATGTGGATGACATATTGTTGATTGGAAATGATATAGAATTTTTGGATAGCATAAAAGGATACTTGAATAAGAGTTTTTCAATGAAGGACCTCGGTGAAGCTGCTTACATATTGGGCATCAAGATCTATAGAGATAGATCAAGACGCTTAATTGGACTTTCACAAAGCACACCTTGACAAAGTTTTGAAGAAGTTCAAAATGGATCAAGCAAAAGAAGGGTTCTTGCCTGTGTTACAAGGTGTGAAGTTGAGTAAGACTCAATGCCCGACCACTGCAGAAGATAGAGAGAAAATGAAAGATGTTCCCTATGCTTCAGCCATAGGCTCTATCATGTATGCAATGTTGTGTACCGGACCTGATGTGTGCCTTGCTATAAGTTTAGCAGGGAGGTACCAAAGTAATCCAGGAGTGGATCACTGGACAGCGGTCAAGAACATCCTAAAATACCTGAAAAGGACTAAGGATATGTTTCTCGTTTATGGAGGTGACAAAGAGCTCATCGTAAATGGTTACGTTGATGCAAGCTTTGACACTGATCTAGACGATTCTAAATCGCAAACCGGATACGTGTTTATATTGAACGGTGGAGCTGTCAGTTGGTGCAGTTCTAAACAAAGCGTCGTGGCGGGATCTACGTGTGAAGCGGAGTACATAGCTGATTCGGAAGCAGTAAATGAAGGAGTCTGGATGAAGGATTTCATATCCGATCTAGGTGTCATACCTAGTGCATCGGGTCCAATGAAAATCTTCTGTGACAATATTGGTGCAATTGCCTTGGCAAAGGAATCCAGATTTCACAAGAGGACCAAGCACATCAAAAGACGCTTCAATTCCATCTGGGACCAAGTCCAGGTGGGAGACATAGAGATTTGCAAGATACATACAGATCTGAATGTTGCAGACCCGTTGACTAAGCCTCTTCCACGAGCAAAACATGATTAGCACCAAGGCTCCATGGGTGTTAGAATCATTATTGTGTAATCTAGATTATTGACTCTAGTGCAAGTGGGAGACTGAAGGAAATATGCCCTAGAGGCAATAATAAAGTTATTATTTATTTCCTTATATCATGATAAATGTTTATTATTCATGCTAGAATTGTATTAACCGGAAATATGATACATGTGTGAATACATAGACAAACAGAGTGTCACTAGTATGCCTCTACTTGACTAGCTCATTAATCAAAGATGGTTATGTTTCCTGGCCATAGACATGAGTTGTCGTTTGATTAACGGGATCACATCATTAGGAGAATGATGTGATTGAATTGACCCATTCCGTTAGCTTAGCACTTGATCGTTTAGTATGTTGCTATTGCTTTCTTCATGACTTATACATGTTCCTATGACTATGAGATTATGCAACTCTCGTTTACCGGAGGAACACTTTGTGTGCTACCAAACGTCACAACGTAACTGGGTGATTATAAAGGTGCTCTACAGGTGTCTCCGAAGGTACTTGTTGGGTTGGCGTATTTTGAGATTAGGATTTGTCACTCCGATTGTCGGAGAGGTATCTCTGGGCCCACTCGGTAATGCACATCACTATAAGCCTTGCAAGCATTGTAACTAATGAGTTAGTTGCGAGATGATGTATTACGGAATGAGTAAAGAGACTTGCCGGTAACGAGATTGAACTAGGTATTGAGGTACCGGCGATCGAATCTCGGGCAAGTAACATACCGATGACAAAGGGAACAACGTATGTTGTTATGCGGTTTGACCGATAAGGATCTTCGTAGAATATGTCAGAGCCAATATGAGCATCCAGGTTCCGCTATTGGTTATTGACCGGAGACGTGTCTCGGTCATGTCTACATTGTTCTCGAACCCGTAGGGTCCGCACGCTTAAAGTTTCGGTGACGATTGTATTATGAGTTTTTGTGTTTTGATGTAACGAAGGTTTTTCGGAGTCTCGGATGTGATCACGGACATGACGAGGAGTCTCTAAATGGTCGAGACATAAAGATTGATATATTGGACGACTATGTTCGGACACCGGAATGGTTTCGGGGAGTTTCGGACATATACCGGAGTACCGGGGGGGTTACGGGAACCCCCCGGGGAGTTTAATGGGCCAAGGTGGGCCTTAGTGGAGAAGAGGAGGGGCGGTTAGGGCTGGCCGCGCGCCCCCTCCCCCTCTAGTCCGAATTGGACAAGGAGGGGGGGCGCCCCCTTTCCTTCCTCCTCTCTCCTTCCCTTCCTTTCCCCCTCCTACTCCAACTAGGAAAAGAGGGAGTCCTACTCCCGGCGGGAGTAGGACTCCTCCCTGGCGCGCCCTCCTCCTCCCCCCTGGTCCTTTATATACGGGGGCAGGGGGCACCTCTAGACACAACAATTGATCTCTTGATCTCTGAGCCGTGTGCGGTGCCCCCCTCCACCATATTCCACCAAGGCGAGTAAGAGTTCCAACATAATTATACATAGACTCATACATGAAAGGAAACATCATCGAAAGTACGACTACACCCATACAACCAAGCATCATGAGAACCTCATCTACTCCTGAAGAACGTGACCACACTGGTGCGCTGCAGATCCTACTGGAGTCTCCTCAGTCTCGGACTCTGATCCTGAACTAACAACGTTAACGGAAACCTCCAGAGCAAAATAAACACGACGACGCTGCCTCGAGGGCTCTCCCGTAGGGGCAGGTGCTGGGTGAGACCGAAGCATAGGAGCGGCAGGAGTAGCTAGAAGTAAAGCCCACTCGACAGGGGGCACGTGAGGAGTGACTGTCAAAGCGTCCGAGTTACTCTGAGGGGTAACTGGAGTAGGTGGTGAAATGGTAGCTGGGCAACGAGTGTGGTAAAACCGAGTGAGGGTTGAGTGAAAGCAGATCTAGCGGCAGCCAGAGCTGCCCGAGTATGAGTCAGCTACTGGGCCAGGTTGAAGATCAGAAGGTAACCAACCGTTATGTAGAGAGAAAGGTGGCTAGATGAATGGTCACATGCCAGACCAATGGAAGGGAAGCGAATACGTCCATCATCGAACATCGAGGGGTAGAAGTGGAAACCTGGGTGAGTCTGCATCCGAACTTCGTTATAGCGCAAGTCCACGAGAGCCTCGAACGTAGCAAACTGAACCGCCTGATTGGGGGTAGAAGCGAAACCACTCCTAGAAGAATGGGTGTAGGTGCCGGTCAGAGAACTATTATGCATGGTGACCTCTGCGTGGTACTCGTACACTGAGTCCGCTAATCGCTCCTGGTACACCTGGTACACCGGGTCGTCGCCATCGGGGTAGAGTCGATGCCCCATGTTTCAAAGAAGGTGCAGAGAGGTGAAGGGTGCTAGCTCAGACTGGTACGGGTACGACACTGGAGCCATCTACACTCACAACCATTAGTCTGTTAGTAATAAAAATAATCTTAAAGCATGCAATGCAACAATCAGGTGCAAAGGCACACTCACGGCACTCAAGACTACTAACTATCACTTGACTAATGAGTTGCCTGTCTAGGACATTCTACAGTCAGTGCGGCTATGATACCAAGCGTTGTGGCACCCCGGCTTAGAGCAACCGGTTTACCTTACATTGCTAGCCTAGAGATCATGTCTTCTGACAACACACAACAACTTGATACAGAAATACAACTGCTTTATTGATCAATTGCGGGGAACATAGGTTGGATGATACATAAGGTAGCAAGGCCAAGCGGCACATACATGAGAGAGAGAGAGAGGGGAAACAGAGACGGCGACTCGGCCGGCGATGGTGGGGGATGGACGCATCTACGGGAGAGGAGCACGTACATACCCGAAAAGTGGGTAGAGGTGGACGGATGGTGTCGCGGTGTTCTTCTCCAGAGGCGGTGGGCGGCGGAGCTCGTCAGAGTTTGGGTTTCCGGCGAGGTTTGGTCGGTCCAGCAGCACCGTCGCGCTCCAGGGAAGCTCACGAACACGCTTAGGGAGTTGAAGGAGGACGGAGAACACCGGAGCGACCAGGCGACAGAAGGGGATCCACGGCCAACTCCAGTGACGATCGGCGGCTGGAGGACTGCTGGGCCTTGCCGCGGTGCTAAACTACTGAATATGTGGCCAGAGGAGGTGAGTGGGGTGGCTAGAACGACTTGGGGGTGACTGCATTTATAGGGGAGGGCGAGGCAGAGCTCGCGGCCGCAGGCGATGCTTCTGGAACAGCGAGAGGCGGCGAGAGGGGCTCATGCTTGATGGGAGAGGTCGAGGGAAATCATAGAAACACAGCGGCAACACGGAGCCAAGCACATGACGCGAGAGAGGGGCGACTCGATCACGGCGGGCACTGTGCGCTCTGCTCCGCCGTGTCTGCGTCCGCCGAGCCAGCTGCCGGCCTCGGGGAGTGACAGAGAGCGGCTGGGAGGAAGAGGTCGAGGTAGCAGGAAGGTGGAGACACTCGAGGGTGGCGCGGGGTGGCCTCACGGGCGAGGCAGAGAGGTGGCCGATGGGCAGAGCGCGCCGAACGCATGCCAGGCGCCGTGTACTCACGCGACCACCGCGTGCACTCGTGCACCTCAGTGCGCCAGGGCTGCCAGACCGTGTCTGCGCTCAAGTCCCTTCAAGGCTAGGTCGGTTTGAGGTGTTGGTTCATCACCACGTCGATCAAACAAGATGTGAGGGATCTGGCAAGTTTCTGGACAAAAACTGTTGCAGCATTTTGTCAGAAAACTACAAAGAGATAAGAGCTGAAACTTGGTGGCTAAGGTTTAGGTTGGTAGTTAACCGTGCTAGAAAAATTTCAGCTCAAATGGACCAGGAAAAAAATGCACTTCCTTCACAAAGTGCCTTTTCTATCCAGAAGAGAAAATATTTTCTTGAGCCAAAATTCTTCCTATGACTATGAGATATTTTGACATGGGAAGGTGATGCATGACCAAAAGAATATTAGGGAATTTATTCAGGTTTTTCTGAGCAAGAAAAATGAGGGTTGCTATGGAGCAGAAGTGAAAATATTTTCAGGAAGTAAATGAATATTATGCCATTGAGAAAAATATTTTTATGGCATTATTTTGAGAGGGATGATGCCCAGAGATCTTTTTGATAGTGCCAGAGTCACTTGGGGAAAAGCCAAAAGAATTCCCAAGTGCTAAGTCCAAGTGGGTTAATTCACAAATTCAAACCAAATATTCAATAGAACTCAGAGAAAGAAAAATGGCAAAAACCAGGGTCGTGTAGAAGCTAGTACAATAGTTTGGCCTCGTTATGGCCCGGATAATGTACCTCAACTTTGTTCGGAAGATCTACCTCCACCTTGAGTAATGAAATCCCTTTTAACCCCGCAAAAAAAAGAAGAATCGTTCATCGGGGGAGCAGCTACTGGTGACCGGTTTCGCTCGCTCTTTGCCAGCACGAATGCCCAGCGGGACCCCTCCTGACCCAAAAGGCCTAGTTCAAAGTGTTTTTTGTGTGTAAAGTAGCCACCTTATAACTACAAAAAAAGGTTGAGTGATATTTTTTTCCGGCCATGCTAAACTTAAAAACTGCCAACCTCTAGATGAAAAATGCTACCCTCTAGATAAAAAAACCGCAATCCTCGATAAAAAATGCCATGAATAAAAAATACATTTTTTTATAAAAATGACGTGCTCTTATTTTTTTTAAAGTGACGTGCTGCGCTACGAAACTGCCATCCTATAGATAAAAATATTTTATCTGGATAAACCAAAAAACTACCATGTTAATAAAAAAATAATATCTTATCAACATTAGAAGTTGCAATCCTCTTTATAATAAAATACGATGTCAACGATAATAAAATTGTCATCCTCTCAATAATAAAACTGCCACCTAATAATAAATTGACCCGGTGTTTGGATGGCAGCCTCAGCCGGGGCTCCGCCTCACCTGGCTCCAGCAAGATCTTTGGGGACCCCGTCTTATTTGCCTCCACGACCCATAGGTCCTCGCAAGGGTTGTGGTGTCCGTTTCCTTCAATAGAAGAGCCCTCAAGGGTCGTAACACACGATCTTGCGGCCCTCGTCGACGAAGGAACTGCCGATGACTCCGTGGAGCTCTTCCGCGAGCCCGTCAAGGTGGAGATTAGACGGGCACTGGCCGCGGCCCTACCAAAATTGTGGGCCATCACACGTGTATGATCGGCAAGATGCATGCCGCTTCAAAAGAGCGGGGCTGTGGCGGAATTGAAATCAAATCCTTTTGTCTAAAAAAAATAAAAAATGGTTAGAAAGGACAAGGCGGGAGGCCTCCAATGATGAAGAAATATATAGCAAGCCACAGTAAATTACCCCAGGGCGGGGGTTAGCCTGACAGTACGGCTCCATGGTAACTTCCATAAGAATATCTCCGAGAGGTAGGCCGATTACATGGTGCATACGGAGCTCTATTTCATTCTCTGAGTCCTCGCGATTGAGGAGGCGACTAGGATCGCTTTGGCCTCTATACTCGAACATGGGGAATTTCCTCCATCCCACGGGCTGGACGTTTCTCTCCCTCTAGGTCTTCATAATCTGGAGGCCCAAAGGCCCCTGTCTTGATACTGAAGAACTGCCTCAATCAAGGTAGCAGTCTCCTGGGAGATCTTCATCCCCGAGCCCCACTACGGCTTCTGCCAATAGGGCGCATCGGTGAATTTTGGCATTCCGACCTAACAGTGATTAGACACCACGTCCGGAGCATAGAACCAACCCCATTCCCACGCCATTGTCTCTGGGCAGGTCTCCAGCTCGAAGTATCTGGAGCCCGGGTATCGGAGCGCATGTGCAGAACACACGTGTGAAATCATAGACTAGTGATGTCCTTTTGCTAGTTCAGGGTTGGTGCACGAAGGCACGGACCAACATTACTGAAACATGCACAATGGACACGGCGATTTACCCAAGTTCAGGCTGCATGGTGCGTAATACCCTACTCCAGCTTTTTTGTGTGTTTTAATGGGTGGATCAGAGCTGCAAGTCCTTTCCGGGAACCGAAAGCGCAATGTGCTCCTACTGGTGTTGTAACAGGAGTCCAATCTTTTTCTACTTTCGCCCGGTCTTTCTTTAGCTATTCTTAGCATGATTTTGGGGAATCTCCTTGAAAAAGTGTTTGCATTCGTATTTCGGGGTTTTCTAGTCCCATGTTTATTCGTAACCGGGTCAAGGGGTAGCTCAACGGTGTAGTTGCTAAGTAAATGCCATGATCCGACATGGTAGGTGGGTGCATTAAATGCGCGGTGACGTGTCATGACCTTCTTCTCTCCAGGAACGAAAGCCAGTCCCATCACCACCGGCTGTGGTGATGCTCCAGCTTGGAAGTGCCATGTACTATCGTAGGTGTCGCCCGTGGGGTGAGTAGGGTGGTGACTCACCGCCCAACCTTCAAGGCCGTAACATGGTGGGCTCGTCCTGACGAGGTAGATCCAGCCCGACACGCATGAGGCGGGGGATTTGATGTGCCTTGACGAGTAAGGAAACAAGGCTGTTGTCGGAGGTTTCGTTCCCGGGTCTTGGGGTCTTTGATGGCTTTGGCCAAGGAGGGATCTAATAGTGGCCCACGTGTAGTTCACTTTGTGGACCAAGCGTTCGCGGTACCGACAGTAGCCCATGTGCGTGGCCAGATGAGTGTCTCTCATCTTTATCACGGTGAGTCCATATGCAAACGCGTGGGCCACAAATGCCAATCATTTTTCCCGTCAGGTCCGACCAATCAGCAGTAGGTGTTTTCTCAGCACAAACAAGGAGCTCACCCCTATGTCCTATGTGTTAGATGCCTGGCGAAGGGGTAGGCTCAACCCACTTGCATGACCCACTGGCTGATCAGTCACTTCGGTACTTGATGATCCTGACACGTGGTGTGAGAATCTTGCTAGGGGCAGAAATCAAATCTTTTGACTCCTGCCGCCACTATTTTGAACACGTGACGTCCCTTGTGTTACCAATCCGTATTTAATTCGCCTCGGGGTTCATACTGGCGCGGGAGCAATTACGCTCTCGTGGAATTAAGCCCGACTCTACAAATCGACGCATCTCACAGGCGTTCGACTTCTCATCGGGGAGCCCAACCGCCCGTTGCGCGTGTTGATTGCTTGGCATCGATTGGAGAGGGCGCCTCCACGCTCTTCTTCCTCCTACATTCTCACCGTCCAGCATCCGCACAAGCCCCCGATTCCTCTAAGCCCGTGAGCCCTTCCCTGCATTGTCTTCACGGTAGCCATTCCTCCTTCGTCACCATGTCGCACGAGGTCAAGCGCTATGAATGGGAGTAGATGCGCGCCAACCTCGCCACTAAGGATGCTAAGATCAGCGAACTCCGCGGCGTCGTCAGTAGCACTGCTCTCCGCCTAGAGAGCGAAACCACGAAGCTCCGTGGGCGGGTGGAATTGGACCGGATCCCCGTCATGAAGCGGGGTGGATCTTCACCAACCTCCACGCTGAGCACTATAGGAGCATGGCGTCTCTGCAAGACATGTACCTCCGCCGATTATCTGCGCAACAACACCTAGCTAAGAAGCTTTTATTTAGTTATAAAATGATTTACGTACTTTTCCAAGTGCCACATTCCAAATACTCGGCAGACTACTTCCCACCTTCTCTCTTTACTCCCCTACGCCCACTGTCACCCTTCCATTTCTCAAATATTTGGGCACTTTATTCCGCTCGGTTTCTACAGTATTCCCTTTACCCCCCCTTATCCCTCTCTCTTCCTCCCTCACCCTCTCCTCTCTCTCTCTCTCTCTCTCCAACCTTTTCCGGTCCTTGTTCCACCTCCACATTCTGTGCTCGAAAATAGTTTGTAGTCAAAGTTGTGATCACTTGAGCCATTGTGGTTCGTCTATGAACAATTTTAGCCAGCACATGTCTACCTTCCCAATAGACCTACCAGCGTGTAGTAATTATTAGCTCGGACAAACCACGACAGCGAGTAAAGGCACATTGCCCCCGGGGAGTGTGCATCACTATTGGGATGGTTACCAGTGATGATCCATTTTGCATGCTTGTCACTGCCGTGAAGTTCCAACTCATGAGAGAGCCAGTCGCCACTAGCTGCTACTTACTTGTGGCAAGTCACCATTGACAAGCACGTAGCTCGCCATTGAAGTTCAAACTGCGTTGAGCACTATCGAGCCTTCCAATGTCCATGTAGTATCCTATTCCATGGGCAAAGTAATTGTACCAGCCTATGTCCATCCTTGATTAACCAAGAAAATTTCGATGCTCATTCCCACGCGCGCCATTGCATGCGAACTTCACTCGGGTTGATTTCTTATGTGTTGACTGACATGCTCCTCCTACTTAGTTAGTCTTTAACATCAGAGCATCTTACCTCACCTATCGTTGTCATGTCGACTACCCATATGCATTTTTAATCTATTGACTACTGTAAATATTACTTATGGCATCATGTGCTAATATTTTAGGTGAGTCATTAAACCTGAGGTGGGTTTCTAGGTTAAATTGAAATAGCCGTACTCTAGATTTCTGAATTTTGAGCATTGCTTTCTAAGATAGGTCAGATATTCCATTGGATATCCCACTAGCATAATGGATGAAGGAGTATGCAAATGAAAGAAGTTGGAGGTGCCCCTAGCATCATCCGGACGAACCGCAAGTCGAATGGTGACCCGGTCATAGGAAGACATCCACCTCAGCCCGTGATACCTATGGTTGATTAGTGTAGATGATATCTAGAAGGACATACACCCTCAACTTGTCCTTGGTGCTTTCCCTCGGAAGGACTACCACTTGGATGCCTAACTGCAATTTTGACGATGGTATAATGGCCCTACACATGCCTATGCCAAACGGGCCAAGTCACTGAGAGATCGCACTACACCCATAGGGCCAACACGAGTATTATGCCTCTAATTCGCTATCTATACATAGCCTATGCCTGATCCCCTATAGATTTTTTACATGTTCATTGATAGGAGGAAAAATATTTTCCCCTGCTTTATCACATCGAGTCCCTATGCAAACGCGTGGGCCACAAATGCCAATCATTTTTCCCGTCAGGTCCAACCAATCAGCAGTAGGTGTTTTCTCAGCACAAATGAGGAGCCCACCCCTATGTCCTATGTGTTAGATGCCTGGCAAAGGGGTAGGCTCAACCCACTTGCATCACCCACTGGCTGATCAGTCACTTCGGTACTTGCTGATCCTGACACGTGGAGTGAGAATCTTGCTAGGGGAAGAAATCAAATCTTTTGACTCATGTCGCCACTATTTTGAACACGTGACGTCCCTTGTGTTACCAATCCATATTTAATTCGCCTCGGGGTTCATACTGGCGCGGGAGAAATTACGCTCTCGTGGAATTAAACCCCACTCTACGATTCGACGCATCTCACAGGCGTTCGACTTCTCATCGGGGAGCCCAACCGCCCGTTGCGCGTGTTGATTGCTTGGCATCGATTGCAGAGGGCGCCTCCATGCTCTTCTTCCTCCTACATCCTCACCGTCTAGCAGCCGCACAAGCCCCCGATTCCTCTAAGCCCGTGAGCACTTCCCTGCATTGTCTTCACGGTAGCCATTCCTCCTTCGTCGCCATGTCGCACGAGGTCAACCGCTATGAATGGGAGTAGATGCGCGCCAACCTCGCCACTAAGGATGCTTAGATCAGCGAACTCCTCACGGCGTCCTCAGTAGCACTGCTCTCCGCCTAGAGAGCGAAACCACGAAGCTCCGTGGCCGGGTGAAAATGGACGGGATCCCCGTCATGAAGCGGGGTGGATCTTCACCAACCTCCACGCTGAGCACTATAGGAGCATGGCGTCTCTGCAAGACATGTACCTCCGCCGATTATCTGCGCAACAACACCTAGCTAAGAAGCTTTTATTTAGTTATAAAATGATTTACGTACTTTTCCAAGTGCCACATTCCAAATACTCGGCAGACTACTTCCCACCTTCTCTCTTTACTCCCCTACGCCCACTGTCACCCTTCCATTTCTCAAATATTTGGGCACTTTATTCCGCTCGGTTTCTACTGTATTCCCTTTACCTCCCCTTATCCCTCTCTCTCCCTCCCTCACCCTCCTCTCTCTCTCTCTCTCCTTCCAACCTTTTCTAGTCCTTGTTCAACCTCCACATTCTGTGCTCAAAAATAGTTTGTAGTCAAAGTTGTGATCAGTTGAGCCATTGTGGTTGGTCTCTGAACAATTGAACCCAACACATGTCTACCTTCCCACTAGACATACCAACGTCTAGTAATTATTAGCTCGGACAAACCACGACAGCGAGTAAATGCACATTGCCCCCGGGAAGTGTGCATCACTATTGAGATGGTTACCAGTGATGATCCATTTTGCATGCTTGTCACTGCCGTGAAGTTCCAACTCATGAGCGAGCCAGTCGCCACAAGCAGCTACTTACTTGTGGCAAGTAACCATTGACCAGCGCCTAGCTCGCCATTGAAGTGCAAACTGCGTTCATCACTATTGAGCCTTCCAATGTCCATGTAGTAGCCTATTCCATGGGCAAACTAATTGTATCAGCCTATCTCCATCCATGATTAACCAAGACAATTTCGATGCTCATTCCCACGCGCACCCTTGCATGCGATCGTCACTTGGGTTGCATTTCTTATGTGTTGGCTGACATGCTCCTCCTGCTTAGTTAGTCTTTAATATCAGAGCATCTTACCTCACCTATCGTTGTCATGTTGACTACCCATATGCATTTTCAATCTAATGACTACTGTAAATATTAGTTATGGCATCATGTGCTAATATTTTAGGTGTGTCATTAAACTTGAGGTGGGTTTCTAGGTTAAATTGAAATAGAACTGTTCTCTATATTTCTGAATTTTGAGCATTGCTCTCTAAGAAATGTCAGATTTTTCCATTGGATATCCTACTAGCATAATGGATGAACGAGTATGCACATGAAAAAAAGTTGAAGGTGCCCCTAGCATTATCCGGACGGACCGCAAGTCGAATGGTGACCCGGTCGGATGAAGACATCCACCTCACCCCGCGATACCTCTGTTTGATTAGTGTAGATGACATCTAGAAGGAAATACACCCTCAATTCGTCCTTGGCGCTTTCCCTGGGAAGGACTACCACTTGGATGCCTAACTGCAGTTTTGACGATGGTATAAAGGCCCTACACATGGCTACGCCAAACGGGCCAAGTCAGTGAGAGATCGCACTACACCGGCAGGGCCACCACGAGTATAGTATGCCTCTAATTCGCTATCTATACATAGCCTATTCCCTATCCCTTATAGATTTTTTCATGTTCATTGATAGGAGGAAAAGGGTTTCCCCCGCTTTATATTATAAAGCAACGGCTAAATCACAAGTCATACAAGCCAAAACAAAAGAAAAAAAAGAGAGAAACGACAAATATACATGACACCGAAGGAGCCACTAACATGCCCGGAATACACCAAGTGCAAGCTTGAGCATCGAGTCCCTCGGCGAACAAGAACCGGTACACGAGGCAACTGAGATGACGTAGTCGCCTGCTGTCGAAGGATTTCCACGCTCCGTCGACTCCCCAGAAGCCAGCCATTGTCAGTCTGCCATCCACCCTGCCTCCGAACAAGGACCCCTACCCTCTAGTCCTGGATCGGAGGACACTGCGCTATCGACCAGCAGGGTCGCTCATCCCCGAGCTCTCACGGCCAGGACTACCTGGTGGCCGGGCAGAGGACGACAAGCACGACCACAGCACCACACAGCGGCACAACCTAACAACACTAGTACAAAACAGGGCTTTCGTCACAGGGCAATATTCACATTAGTCCCGGTTCAGTCACGACCCAGGACTAATGTGAACATTAGTCCCGGTTCGTGCGGCTAAGGCATTAGTCCCGGTTCACCTGGGCCCTTTAGTCCCGGTTGGTGCCACGAACCGGAACTAAAGGGTGCGATGCCCATTAGTACCGGTTGGTGGCACCAACCGGGACTAAAGGTTAGACCTTTAGTCCCGGTTGGTGCCACCAACCGGTACTAATGGGCTTTGAGGCATTAGTACCGGTTCATGGCACGAACCGGTACTAAAGGTCCCATTTTCAAACTCTACCCACCCCCCCTGTGGACCGCCTTTTCAGTTTTAGAAAAAACAAAAGAAAATGATGGAAATGTCAAAAAAATGAAATAAAATAAGTTTCCCATGTGATATGTGGTCTAGTATTGGGAAAATTTACATATATGAATTTCGACTTTATTTGCAAAATCTCTCTGGAATTTGTAAAATGGGCATAACTTTTGCATACGAACTCGGATTAAAAACTTTTATATATGAAAAATCATCTACTCGGAAAGTTACATTCAATTTTAACGGGGGAAACCCCGTTAAACATTTTCAAAATCCTCAAAAACCTAACAGAAAAAAGTTACGGGGCTTTTAAGATCTGGAGAGGCAAAAAAAATTCAAAAAATTTCAAACTGTGGTCAAACTGTGGTCAAACAATGGTCAAACTAATTATTCTAGAATATTAGTGTTACTAAATAATTATTTCAGTTTTTTGAATTTTGGTCAAATCTGGTCAAACTGTGGTCAAACTGTGGTCAAACAGTGGTCAAACAATGGTCAAACTAATTATTCCAGAAATATTAGTGTTACTAAATAATTATTGTTTTTAAAACAATAGTTTCAAACTCAAACAGTGAAATGTGTCACTTCATGCTCAAGCTAAATTCCTGAGGGTTAATAGGATTGACATCTTACTATTGTCAGGAAAACAACAAGTGCAGACTTGGAAACGAGGGAGAATAGAATCCGGAAGTTAAGCGTGCTCAGGCTGGAGTAGTGAGAGGATGGATGACCGTCCCGGAAGTTAGATGATTTGGAATGATGAGGGGTGATTAGAGATTAGAGGATAAATTGAGAAGTGATGAGGGGTGGTGATTAGAGAGTTAGAGGTTAAAAAAATTCAGAAATTTGAAAATAAAAAAAAATTGCAAAAAAAAAATTTCAAATTTTTTTTTCATAAAATTTCCTTTAGTCCCGGTTGGTGTTACCAACCGGGACACCAACCGGGACTAAAGGTGGAGCTCCACGTGGCCGCGGCGTTTAGTCCCAGTTCGTGTAAGAACCGGGACTAAAGGGGGGAGGCATTAGTAACGACCCTTTAGTCCCGGTTCAAAAACCGGGACTAAAGGCCCTTACTAACCGGGACAAAAGCCCCCTTTTCTACTAGTGCAACGCAACCACCGTACGCATGCATCAACGTCAACCGCAAGTAGCCAAGCCACAACACCACTGAAGATAACCGGCAGACCACACCCCGCGCCGGAGCTTCGACCACCACTCCACCGTCCCAAAGATGGTGTCTTCAAGAAGAAAATGACGTGACGCGCCCTCACCACCCAATCCGGAGATTTGGGCTTTCGCCGGGATGGGAAGAGAGGGCGAGGGCAAGATCACGATGCCGCATTCAAGAAGGTGAATGACGCCGGAGCGCCGCCGACATCGTGGCCACAACAATCGGCCAAGGGTTTCCCCCAATCCATCCTTACCGGACGCTTAGCCCCACCAGTCGCCACAACCGGCCACCAAAGGACGTCGACGGCGCCCACCGACGAGCCACGAAGAAGATCTAGGGAAAGCTGCCGTCCTCAGATCCTCTCCATGGACGGACAGGGACGCTCCTGGAGCCACCCCAGACCCGCTACCAGGCCGCCACCCACGCGGCCAGACGCGACGCCCCTCCGCATCCCCCATAGCCACCTTTCGAAGGGGGGCCGACGAGCTTCACGACTGTGGCCGCCGCCACAGCTCTAGATGCAACGCGTCCAGGGCACCACAGAGCCGATCCCGCCGCCACCAGGCACTAGCCACGACACCGTGGCGCGACGCCGCACCCTCTGCTAGCGCCGCGCAGCCGCCCGACCAAACCGAGCCGCATCGGCCACCATCGAGAGGGAGAAGAGAGGCCCCGCCGCCACTGAGCCGCATCGGCCAGCAGCGCGAGCCGGCGACGACGAGGTGAGAAGGAGGGAGGAGGAGGGGCCCTAAGGCCGGCTGCAAGGGTTTCCCCACCGCGACGCTCGCGGGAGCGACCGGGAGGGGAGGAGGGGCATATTCATTGATAAAGATTATGATATCATTTTAATGTTTGTATCGAAGGAGGGACCAGGCTTCTAGTTTTTCCTTGGCCCCCTAAAGTCCCAACTGGCCCTAAGAAGGTCATATGCGTTGTTTGTGTTATGTCTTTTATATTGTGTAGCCTTCTCAACAGGGCTTTTGCATCTTTGATACACATTCTTATTGTATATATGACGCATTTTTGTGCTATATATGATGCTATTGCTTGAGGTTATATAAAAAGCTATTTCTTTAATGTGTTTTTCTTATCACATGCCTCCACCGGTAATATTTATTTTCTCAAAGAACAATAACTTTTTGTCCTCTATCTGCGATAATGAGTTGGATGAGAGTTTTCTAGGTAGTGAAGAGATCGATTTATGTCATGAATATTAGAGGAGATGACACTTAATATCTCCTCACATATATAATAGACCTTACTACCTACGTAATGTAAGAGATTAACTCTAAACTTCAACCTTGATTTACATTGGATATTTTCTTACTGGTGCCAGGCCCTGCTAAACTCAACACATATCTAAGAAAGATAATTATTTTATGTGGAACAGATTAGATCATCTTTACGTACATCGTGGGACAACTTCGTTATTAATTACATGAGAAATAAACGATTTGAGACACTATTTCCAAATCGTCTGTTTCTGCAACTCATAAAGTATTCACTTTTTATTTCGAACAAAGGACAGTAACAGAGTCCATTCTTTTACAGTAACTAAATCTTAATTAGTCTCATATATACAACTGAAAAAAGAATATCGCCACACAAATCTCTAAGACCTCTGATTCCCCAGATCACTTAAAAAGATTTAACATCCATCCACTAAACAATACTACACACGCCCTAATGAATTAGACGGAAGGAAAGAAGTAAGAACATCACTCCATCCTTATGGAAAGGCTCATGGCTAAAAGTCATCCAAATAACCACCTGCTTGAATTACGCTTTGGAAATATCACCCGACACAGTACATCGATTGATCACAATTTGCGCCTAGTACAGAATTACAAGGAGATGCACTCAAATAATCTTGCCCTTAAGATGATGGAACAAACAGAAAATACAAACAACCAAACTTAAAGAAAACTTATTGTTTGAGGCGACAAAACGAAAGCCCTAATCTAGGGCTTCAGGGTTAGATCAATCCCGTTGGGTGTCTCCTCCCGATTGACCATACTCATGCTTTCCTTGCGTCCACGAAGTCTCCCTACTCCATTCCCGCCGTATCCATTGCGCATCCCCGCAGATGACGGTTGAGTGGGAGCTAGACCTCCAGGGCCGGTCCCGTTTGCCATGGGAAGGAAAGCGGGACGGATGGGTCGTAGTGGATGTGCCATGCGTCGAAGGGCCGCGCGTGGAGGCAAGCGCTGCGCAGGGCGCTGGCGACTGAGTACCAAGCAGGACGATGGCTCATGTGCGCCTTCCGGCTGTTGCGCCGCGCGCGTTGGATCGTGCTGTGCGCCTTCTGGTGGCCGCCCAGCGCCCGGGCTGTTCCGAAGGAGCGGGGGCAAAACTTGCAGTTGAACATGGACGGGAGGGACACCTCCTGCACCCTCTTGGAAGCCGATGACAGCGTGTGAGGCGATGCCGTCGGGGCCTTGTGCCCTAGCTTGTCCTTGTCGACACGGATGGCCAGCGACAAGGACAGGTCGACCGGGAAGGTGGACGAGGTAGAACCGCAGGACTCCATATTTGCAGAGTGAAATCGAGAGACGAGTTGCCTCGATGGGATCTGGATGATTTATAGATCTATACGAATGTTCGCTGGTGCACGTGCTTGTAGTCTATATATCGTGGCGTTTTAATGTATTTCCAGGTAGTAGCAGGCAACTGAAAATGCAGGCGAATCTCGGTTTTGTTTGTTGCAGGAGTGAACACGTTGTGTTTCTTTGATTTGCTGGCTTATACACATCGTGCCATTCGTTTCTTGCCAGTTTCCGTGTACGCGTCGATGCATGTTTGCTAATTTCCTTATTTGTATCAATATATCATACTGTATCTTGTCTATGCATGTTACCGTGTGAACAGCTCATGCTTGGTATGGGATTGGAGCAGTGCCTTATAGGAAAGTATTTATCGAAAAATATGCCCAAAAATTTACATACGGTGATTTTGGGACGACGTACGTAGTCATTATACGGACATCCTTGCTAGTCATGCTTATCTATCCAAGTCTAGATAGATCGTCTAGAATCAATAATGCATGGTTCCACAAGTGACAACATCTGATAAAAGGTGGCACCTTAAACTTTTGTGCCATATATTTGTTTAATTATTTTCTTTTAAAAGAATTTGCTCCCTCTGTTCCGTATTACTTTACATAGTAATTTTGAATTAACTCAAACTTTGTGAAATTACCAAGCTTATGAAAAAAATTGGACCGTAATATGTGGCGTTCGATCGCCAGGCAGCTACCCCATCAAACGAATCATTCGTCGGGGTAGGCACCAAAATGCTGTCAGTTATAGATTAGCTTCTTTTGGTCGTTTATGTGACGCCCCCGATTCAATCATACACTAATCATACACGCAAATGTGTACGATCAAGATCAGGGACTCACGGGAAGATATCACAACACAACTCTGAAAGTAAAATAAGTCATACAAGCATCATAATACAAGCCAGGGGCCTCGAGGGCTCGAATACAAGTGCTCGATCATAGATGAGTCAGCGGAAGCAACAATATCTGAGTACGGACATAAGTTAAACAAGTTTGCCTTAAGAAGGCTAGCACAAACTGGGATACAGATCGAAAGAGGCGCATGCCTCCTGCCTGGGATCCTCCTAAACTACTCCTGAACGTCGTCAGCGGCCTGAACGTTGTAGTAGGCACTCTCGGTGTAGTAAGAGTCGCCGTCGACGGTGGCGTCAGCGCCGGTCTCGGGGTCTGCCGGGGAAAAAGAGGGGGGAAGAAACAGTAAATACGGAGCAAACAAAGCATCACAAAACATAACGAGGCAATTCGCGATGCTAGGTATGCCCTAACGCGGTAGGAGGGGATACCGGCGAAGGGGAAAAACATCCGGGAAAGTATTCCCGGTGTTTCGCGTTTTCGGACGGATGAACCGGAGAGGGAAAGTTGCGAGTTTGCTATGCTAGGGATGTGTGGCGGACGAACGGGTTGTGTATTCGGATTCGTCTCGTCGTTCTGAGCAACTTTCATGTAGAAAACATTTACATCTGAGCTACCTATTATTTTATATTAATTTTTTAAAATTTTAAACATTTTTAGGATTTATTTAATTATTTTAAATCAACATTATCTAGAATAGTGTATGCTGACGTCAGCAGTCAACTGAACGTTGACTGGGTCAAACTGACGTGTGGGTCCTGCATGTCATTGACTGTTTAGTTAATTAACAATAGTTAATTAGCTTAACCTGCTAATTAGATTAACTAGTAAAACGCCCGTGCGTTGCCATGGGCTTTTGAAAAAATTTAAGATGCTACTCATGGAGCTAAAATAACCAAGAATAAGGCCGTCTCAACTAACTCACATCTTTTTCTTGACAATCAGCTAAGACACATCATACTATCATACTATCGAAGCCTTCCCCACCTTCGGCCATCAGTTGGCCATTCACAAGAGGGCGGCGGGCGCGGGCACGGGCGCTAGACTTGGTCATCTACGGCGTTGCGGCAGCCGAAGATCGAGTTGGACGTGGGGGTATAAGGAGGGAAACAAGCACGCAAGGAGCAGGGGCATTGCGACGGGCAGTCGTGCCACGGCCTTTGCCTTTTCCAGGGCAACAGCCAGAGGCCACCACGCTCCTCGGCTCTCCCTCCTCTCTTCCATGCCAGGCAACAAAATGGGCGAGATAGAGAAGAGGCAACCAAGATGTTTTTCTATATGGCGACCATGAAATTAAGTGGTTGCAATGAAAAAGGAAATTGAATTAGATTACTTCACTATATCATACCACTAATCTATTCTAAGTAGATTCAAAGATAATATAATAGAAAACTCTAAAGTACCAAATTCTTAGAAAACACACATAGAAACTTAGATAACTGTGAACTCCAAATGCCTGAACAACGAATCAAAATTATAGAATATGCACAAGCATGAGCACAAAAACACAATTTATGGAGCCCAGGAAAGGTTTCATGGAGCAAAAATATTCTATTCTACATAATGATCTTTTCTCCTTGGTACTCATTTATACGGGTTTTTGCTTTGCTCTGACCTAGCATGTTGACCAGTCCCCCATATTTTTGTTTTAGCTCTTTATCTAGTTGTTTTTATCAGTTCGATGAAAATATATCGTCCTGCGAGTAATATTACAAACAGGTGGGGTGCTACCCCCCAGTTATTCTTCAACAAAATGGCTTTATTAATTCTTTTCCAAAAAAAACGTTGACAACAACAACTAACAGTCATGGATACATTTCCACTTCAAACATCAAAGGGTATAGATGTTTTCTACTTCAGAAACCATATGAGCAATGAGCTTGTTATTATACTTCTGAAACCATATGTAATGTAGTATTTATACTTTCCAATACTCATTGCCAGTTGGAACGGTCCTTTCTTAGTTCTACGGATACTGCAATTGCAAATGCCATGTCGAACTGGACATATCCAATTAGGATTGCCCTTAGTTTCTAACACACTCTCAACATACTTGCAATAATTTATAAAGTCTCAGCCCAAATATGGTAATCAAGTGAAAAGGAAAAAAACTTCACACACATATAATAACCCAGTTGTAGGGTACATGCATAAAAAAACATATTCATGGATAATATGAAACAAAATGTATATGAAAATTAGTCACCATGTACAGGACAGCAAACACAAAAGTACATGGATGGTATTAATATTACCTTGTATTAAAAGAAAGACTGCAACATGATATACAAAATGACCAAGCAGTAGAACTGATGGCCAAACTTCTCAAAATTCTAGTAAGAAAATTTTGGGCAATCATAAAACAAATAAACAAGGCAGTAGCTAGTCCTTTGCAATGCTTGATTGTATACATGATACCTTGCCCTCTTACAATATTATTCTTATCTGAATCCACGAAGACGCTATCCTCTGTAGTCCCCAGCTCTGAGGTAAACCATGTCTTCTTCTCATCGTGTGCTGTCAATCCTGCAAAAGATACATATAAATCTCTCTTTTAAGGTGTGTATGTGGTGTGGACCTGATATTTAAAGGTAACAAATTAGCCTTGTTCAAAAGAGTATTGTTCTCTTGTCAAGTTCCTTTGCATGTACCTACTATGGATAAGTTCATGCCATCAGACATGAAAAGGTTAAAGAATCCGCAATAGTACCATCTGTTCACATACTAAACTTTTCTGCTAAATGTGAAATATATAAAGATCTATCCAAACGAAATAGTATGCACTTGTTATGGATCAGTAGAAGTTAGAAGCAGCAACACCACTGACATTACGGATCACCAGAAGCAAACCATGCATGAACAGAGAGAAGAAGAAAACCCATAATTTGAGAAAAAACTATATGTTGAGGCCAGCCAAGATGTATACTGCAAAAAGGGTCCAACAGTTAAGTGATACTTCCAAATAGTGCCAATTCTAATATCTATATATAAAAAGCCTGTAACAAAAAAGTATATCAATGGATTTAAGATGGAGGAGGTATTTTAGATGGTTGGCCTCACCGGAAATAGAGGCGTCGGCTTGTGCTTGACACGGATATGACAGTAAGATCAAGATCTAGCTATAGCTTCAGCTCCATAGATTACATCGTACTATTTGACATAGCAAGATCAAAATACCAACATCCATCAGTTCAGCCTGTGAGGTAGGTACTCGTGACATGGTGTCTAGGAAAATATGGGCATCGAGGTCAGCAGAGCACATGGTCGAGTGTAGTGGCCAAACCGTTGTCAGCCCGATCACGACCTAAGATACGGTGTGGACCTGCTGTAGGGAAGCCCAAGCGCAACTTGGACGATGGCGTACTTGGAGCCGGCGCCGGCTCTCCCGTCCCTGCCGCAGCGCACGACCTGCTCCTCGGCAAACTTACACAAAAAAGAGCATCACGCCTTATCAAAGTACAACCTTGTGGAGCAAAGATCATATGCTTGTGGTCAAATCGGACACCAATTTATCCTTTCTGGACAGAAGACGTACTTGCATCTCCTGTGAACCTTATCATCACAATCTGGAATGTTGAGGAACCGGTTCATTAAGTTTGCAACCAAACTATAGAAAATCCGTTCATGATCTTAGGAAGAATTTGATTTCCTATTTGACTATTAAACTGGCAAGCTAATGATGTATGCAATCAAAAGAAAAATCAGGCTCTTCTAGGATGAAGGCATGTACCTTTAGCAATGGCAAAATATAAAGATCTGTGGAGGGTAGGAGGAGCCACCAATAGATCTGCACATGAAGAAGCAGAAGGAGGAGCCACCACCAGATGTGCACAGGGAGGACCCGAGTAGGTTGCTGGCAACATACTTCTTTAATATAGGAAATTAAGAATAATAATACCATTCTCTTCTACTCCCTCCGTTCCGATTTACTCGTCGTGGTTTTAGTTCATTGAACTAAAACCACGACGAGTAAATCGGAACGGAGGGAGTAGTTAGCTAACTGAAAATAGATTGCTAGATGGACCCTTACTTCTACAAACCATGCATGTAAGATGTAACTACAAAACAAGAAACAATTCGAGCGAACTGAAGATAGATTGCTAGATCGGTTGAACGACACAACTGCCATAAATCACATCAGAGGATGTAACATACTATGAGAAATCATTCATAGATTGGCTACTGGTACTTCATTCAGACTTCACAAGCACCAAGAGTCAAATCACGGGCGTTGGTAAGGTTCATAGCTTCAGACTAATCTAAAATATCAGCTCCATATCTTTTGTGAATGTGTGATGCGTGCCTTAGGACTTCCTGCTGTCCTGTAGGTATGCCCTTGGTCAGAAAGTTCGTGTTTCTGTCAAAGAGGTAGAACTGTCATCTGCATCATCTACTTACTCTACTAAAAAATGAAGCTCATGTGTCAGCAGTTGTCACTGAATTTTCAGATGACTGGCAATAAAGTTTGCTGCTTAATTTTGGACTGCTAAGTTTAAGTTTTCCATGTGTGTAGGTGTAGCAGGTAATAGCTCTGAACCCTGAAAAAAAGATTCAAAAATCGAATCCTTTCTCCATGCCCTCACAATGCCTATGAATTTCACATGTGATCGTTTAAATAGCACACACGTTGTCCATTCAAAATGAGGTGGAATAAAATTAAATCTAAACTGAACATTACAAAATTTTAAAATCGGAACCTTTGTATAACTGACAATGGATCATCGTATACAACAAGATCTATTAAGTAATGCAAGAGCACACACGTACATAAGAGTCAAAAGACTAATCAGAAGGCATGACCTACATGGATAGACTAAGGTCTCTGTAGTGCAAGAATTAGAAAAATGGCAGCAACACACCAAAGACAACGACAGTCAAGGATGGCATCTCCTTCTTCCATACGGTGGTCCATGCTCTCTGCAATCCCTGAAGAAGAACATACCTTAAAAGGCTGAAATCAAGAGTAAGGAACATATCAAAAGGGTTCGGAAATAGAAAGCAGAAAATTCAAGAGTCAGTACAAAAACAAAATAGGTCTAAATAGATCTGAGACTTGAGGAGAGAAGAACTATCATACTGACTATTTTAAATTTATTTACTTACCAATTAGTACACCGTAACTTTTTTTATGTAACGAAGATATCCGTATATAGAAGTAAATAATTGCGTATACACATCAATAGTTAAATACACAGTAGGTTATTTAAGTCGTACATGGACCAAAACAATTTTGCGACTGGTTTTAAGGTTGCAATTGAGCACTTGCAGAAGACGGCTCAAGTCAACCTAGCTCATCAATAAACAGCCAATTTGAAGATATGGAGAAGAATCTAACTTTCTTGTGAGGCTTCATGAAGAAACATGTGGCACCACTTAGATCACAAACACATGAGCTAGACTATCCACGAAACTTGATTAAACGGTCTACCACATCAGATGCTAAAGAATGAAATCGCAGAGACTAATAACAAATGAAGAGAGACAAACACTGCAATTTGGGACCCCAGATAAATGGCGGGTTTACCTTGTGGGGGCAGTATGACGCCGGTAGCTGATCTATGAAGGTTGATCCCTCATAGTGGGACTCAGATCCTACTGCCCCACAGTATGGAAACAAACCCTTAAAGGATCTGAGTCCATACTTCCTCAACTTCCTCAACTTTGTAGAATCACATCTTCCAAGCAGTATTCAGTCACACGTCTGGTTCCAATCCCTAGAATAATTGGACTGCAATGCCTGCGGATTTTCACTTGATGAGATTCTATTTTCTAAGATTAAATACAAGAAAGAAAACAGACATTCACCTCCAATTACATCGATCGGGCTTTGCGTTGGTCTTCAAATTTAGAATGCAGAACTGTAATATGTATGTATGCTGTTGGTATGGTTCCTCCTATTCTGGAAATTGAACATACATGAGGAATCTGCAGACTTTATATTTCAGCTTGCATTCTCTTTTTACAAGAAGAAAAATGAAGTAAATACTTGTAAGCAATAAGTGTTACCTTGGATTCCTACTCGTAGATCTGGGCGTATTTCGTGTAGCAAGCAATTTGAATGCATGAGATTATGTGGCTATGCCAGCGAGCCTGTCAGCCAGAATGCAGAAGTCTGGGTCGTGAAAATGCATTGTTGATTAGTTGTGTACTTACTGCTGGAGCTAAAATGGTCGTAGTTCTTGTGCCTTAACTCATCACATGCAGTCCTCCTGCATAGTTCGAAAAAAGAAATAATTCACAAATCAATACCGAGGAAGACATATAATAGTAAGATAAGAACAGCTAGCTAGCCAGCGGCCGAAGGACTCTTTCGGTTACCTGGCTTGTAATCATCATCACCCAGTCGCTCACAAAATTATTCAGTACAGGGCCAAAATCACAATCGTCAGTCTCATGAAAATCTTTAATCTCCCATGCCGTTGGATACACATCAGGCCTAAAAAAATTATGCAAAAAAAATTCAAGTATGAGATGTAAGATTCAGAGTACAGTCTTTAGAAAGATAAGTTTTCTTTCACAACAAAAGCCATCTAAACCAAGTCTGACGCCCACTAAAAACCATCTAAAGAGGCAATGTAATTGACCAATGGATTGTTATCTTACTTCATTCATGGAGTCCACAAGTGGGATCAGATGAGAAACTGAAGGTGGTGTTCCACTCTCTGTCCGTGCAAGAATGCAATCTTGCATTCAATACATTAATTACTCAGTAAAAAAACTTGCTGGTGCTTTCCGAACGGTTTGAGGCATTAGACATGGGAAGGGGATCTCACCAGATGAGGAGGTCCTGCCGAAGGAGGGGATCCCACGGGTCTCCGCGCCTTGATCCGGCCAGAAGGAGCCGCCGTTGCCGCCGATGGATCAGGACGTCGGTGACAAGGCGGCGGCAGCGCGCTCACCGTGCGTCAGAGCGGACAGATCGCGCGCGATGGGGAAGGTGCTGGCGCGCGGAGGGCCCTGGCTCGAGGAGATCCAGGTGACGCTGCCGGCGCTTGACGCCGCCGCCATACAGAGCAACCCCTCCTCTGAATCCAGATCAAGCGAGGGTGGGAAAAGGAAAGGAAGATACAGATACCTACGAACGAAAAATCTGGACGTGGGTAGGCCTCACCGGTGGAGGAAGGTCGGGCGAAGGGGCGGCAGCAGGCGGGCGAAGACGGTGGGCGGCGCAGGCGGGCAAAGATGGTGGGCTGCAGATCCGCGACGTATCCGCAGCGCCGGCGGGGGCGGCATCCTGGTGATCCGCGACGGCGGCGGCGGCGGTTGCCGGCGTCGCGGAGGCGTGTCCCCGGATCGGCGGCGGCGTCTGCGGCTGCGCCTCGTCCGCATGGTGGCCGACGCGAGAGCCGGATGGCGTTGGCCAGAATCAGAGGAGGGGCGGCGGAGATTTAGACGAGAGAGAGAGAGTGGAGACGAGGAGCGACGAGAGGAAGGGTGCGAACAACTGTGGGTCGGGTTTTTTTCGGGTCAAACAGGCGGTGAAAGCAGACGAAAAAAAACCTACGAAAAAAAACGGACGAAAAAAAACCGGACGAAAGTGGTGGGACGAAAATAAACCCGGAACGCGGACTACCAACTGAGACATTAGGAGTAGAGATTAATCATAATTAATTAAGTTAGTTAATTAAGTTAATTAATGTTGTTAATTAATTAATTGATTAATTATTATTACTATTTTCTTTCTTTTTTTAAACATTCTGCGGGGTGGGGCCCCTTGTCATAGGCCCCTAGCCTAACGGGCACAGCCCGAACGGGCGATGCGGGCATAGCCGCCGCCCGCCCGGTAGCGGTGTGAGGCCGGAGCGGGGGCCGAGCACGCGCGGCCGACGCAGCCGGTCGGCACGGGCGCGAACGGGGCCGTGGTCCGGACCGCGAAGGATGTGGGCGGCGGGC
>NC_057814.1:563176776-563185010 GCF_018294505.1 Triticum aestivum
CAACGGTGCGTGAGGAGGATGACGGAGACGACCATGCGACGGGGAGGCAGTCCGCCGGGGAGGGGCTCCGGCGACGTGGCCTCTGGCGAGGTCCAGGCGGCGTGGGGCGGCAGGAATCGGCGACGGGATCGGGGCGTCGTGCCCCGATCCAGATCCAGCAGGGGGGAGGGGGTGAGAGGAGTGGGGAACGTGGGGTAGGGTTTCGGGGGTGAGGGGGTTAAGTGGAATGGGGTGGGTGGCCGGCTGGGCCGGCCTGGTGGGCCGAAGCCCAGTGGGGGGTCCCCTTTTCTCTCTTTCGTTACTTTCTTCTTCTCCTTTTCTATTTTTGTTTATTATTCTTTTACTGTCTTTATTTTATTTCCCAATTTATTTTTGTTTGTAAAATATATTACTAACCCCCAAATTTGCATTACTAAAAATACCTCTGCCACAATAACTTTGACACCTAAAAAACAGTTTCGTAATTATTTATTATTTAAATGTATTTAAATAATAGTTATTGCTATTGTTTTATTATCATATGAATAATTAAATTCTTTATTAATGTGTGGTTTCTTCACCATAATTACCTATGCATTATTTGGCTCACTCCGAACATTTTAGTTTTAATATTTGAAAACTTTAATTGTTCGCTTGATTTAGAGTTTGAATTTGAATCGGTTTCGAATTAACGCGAGATTAGCAATAGTAATCGAGGTGACGTGGCATCACTAGTAGAGGGTTACTGGAGCTTAACTACCCGGGCGTCACAGTGTAGAAGCTCGGGCAACAGTTTGGCTTCGTTCTGGCCCTGCTAATGTACCTCAACTTTGCTCGGAGGATCTACCTCCACCTTGAGTAATGAAAACCATTTTAACCCCGCAAAAAAAAAGAATCGTTTGTCAGGGGAGTAGCTCCCGGAGACCGGTGTCGCCCGCTCTTCGCCAGCATGAAGGCCCAGCGAGACACCTCCAGACCCAAAAGACCCAGTTAAAAGTGTTTCTTTGTTTAAAGTAGCCATCTTATAACTATAAAAAAAGGTTGAATGATATTTTTTTCCGTCCATGCTAAACTTAAAAACTGCCATCCTCTAGATGGAAAATGCTATCCTCTAAATAAAAAAACCGCAATCCTCATAAAAAAGCCCATGAATAAAAAAATACAAACAAATTTAAAAAATGCCATGCTCTTATTTCTTTATTAAAGTGACGTGCTGCGCTACGAAGCTGCCATCCTCTAGATAAAAGTATTTTATCTGGAAAAGCAAAAATCCTACCATGTAATCGAAAAACAAAAAAAATATTCCCACAAAAAAAATCTTCTCAACATTAAAAGTTGCAATCCCTCTTTATAACAAAATATGATTTCAACGATAATAAAATTGTCATGTTCTCAATAATAAAACTGCCACCTAATAATAAATTGAACCGGTGTTTGGATAGCACCCTCAGCCGGCGCTCCACCTCACCTGGCTCCCGCAAGATCTCTAGAGACCCCGTCTTATTTGCCTCCACGACCCGCAGGTCCTCACGCAGGTCGTGGGGTCCGTTTCCTTCAATAAATGAGCCGTCAGGGGTCGCAACACACGATCTTGCGGCCCTCACCGGCGGAGGAACTACCGATGACTCCATGGAGATCTTCCGCGAGCCCCTCAAGGTGGAGGTCAGACGGGCGCTGGCCGCGGCCCCACCAAAACTGTGGGCCACCACTTGTGTATGATCGGCAAGATGCATGCCGCTTCATAAGGGCGGGGCCGTGGCGGAATCGAAATGAAATCCTTTTATGTCTAAAATCAAGAAAAATGGGAAAAACCAGGGTCGTGTAGAAGCTAGGACAACAATTTGGCTTCGTTATGGCCCGGCTAATGTACCTCAACTTTGTTTGGAGGATCTACCTCCACCTTGAGTAATGAAATCCCTTTTAAGCCCGCAAAAAAAGAAGAATCGTTCGTCGGGGGAGCAGCTCCTAGTGACCGGTTTCGCTCACTCTTCGCCAGCACGTAGGCCCAGCGGGACCCCTCCAGACCCAAAAGGCCCAGTTAAAAGTGCTTTTTTTTGTAAAGTAGCCACCATATAACTATAAAAAAAGGTTGAGTGATATTTGTTTTCCGGCCATGCTGAACTTAAAAACTGCCATCCTCTAGATGGAAAATGCTACCCTCAGGATAAAAAAACCGCAATCCTCGATAAAAAATGCTATGAATAAAAATTACAATTTTTTTTTATAAAAATGTCATGATCGTATTTTTTTAAAGTGACGTGCTGCGCTTCGAAACTGCCATCCTATAGATAAAAATATTTTATCTGGATAAACATAAAACTACCATGTTAATAAAAACGAAAAATATCTTCTCAACATTATAAGTTGCAATCCTCTTTCAATAAAATACGATGTGAACGATAATAAAATTGTCATGCTCTCAATAATAAAACTGCCACCTAATAATAAATTGACCCGATATCTGGATGGCATCCTCAGCCGGGGCTCCGCCTCACCTGGCTCCAGCAAGATCTTCGGGGACCCCGTCTTTATTTGCCTCCATGACCCGTAGGTCCTCACAAGGGTTGTGGGGTCCGTTTGCTTCAATAGATGAGCCCTCAAGGGTCGCAAGACACGATCTTTCGTCTCTCGCCGGCGAAGGAACTGTCGATGACTCCATGGAGCTCTTCCGCGAGCCCCTCAAGGTGGAGATTAGCCGGGCACTGGCCGCTGCCCTACCAAAATTATGGGCCATCACGCGTGTATGATCGGCAAGATGTATGCCGCTTCATAGGGGCGGGGCTGTGGCGGAATTGAAATCAAATCCTTTTATGTCTAAATAATAAAAAAGTGTTAGAAAGGACAAGGTGGGAGGCACCCAATGATGAAGAAATATATAGCAAGCCACAGTAAATTACCCCAGGGCGGGGGCTAGCCTGACAGTACGGCTGCATGGTAACTTCCATAAGAATATCCCCGAGAGGTAGGCCGGTTACATTGTGCATACGGAGCTCTATTTCATTCTCAGAGTGCTCCCGATTGACGAGGCGAATGGGATCGCTTTGGACTCTATACTCGAACATGGGGAATTTGCTCCATCCCACGGGCTAGACGTTGCTCTCCCTCCAGGTCTTCATAATCTGGATGCCCAAAGGCCCTTGTCTTGAAACTGAAGAACTGCCTCAACCAAGGTAGCAGTCTCCTAGGAGATCTCCATCCCTGAGCCCCACTACGGCTTCTGCCAACAGGGCGAATTCGTGAATTTTGGCATTCTGACCTAACAGTGACCAGCCACCACGGTTCGGAGCATAGAACCAGCCCCATACCCACGCCATTGTCTCTGGGCAGGTCTCCAGCTCGAAGTATCTGGAGCCCGGGTATCGTAGCGCGTGTGTAGAACACACGCGTGACACCATAGACTAACGATGTCCTTTTTGCTAGTTCGGGGTTGGTGCATGAAGGCACGTACGGACCAACACTACTGAAACATGCACAATGGACATGACGATTTACCCAAGTTCACGCCGCATGGTGCGTAATACCCTACTCCTACTTTTCTGTGTGTTTTAATGGGTGGATCAGTGCTACAAGTCCTACAAGAGTCCAACCTTTTTCTACTTTCGCCCGGTCCTCCTTTATCTATTCTTAGCATGATTTTGAGAAATCTCCTTGAAAAAGTGTTTCCATTCGTAGTTTGGGGTTTCCTAGTCCCAGGTTTATTCGTAACCGGGTCAAGGGGTACCTCAATAGTGTAGTTGCTAAGTAAATGCCATGATCCGACATGGTCGGTGGGTGTATTAAATGCGCGGTGACGTGTCATCACCTTCTTCTCTCCAGGAACGAAAGCCAGTCCCATCACCACCGGTTGTGATGATGCTCCAGCTTGGAAGTGCCATGTACTATCGCAGGTGTCGCCCGTTGGGTGCGTAGGGTGGTGACTCACCACCCAACCTGCAAGGTCATAACATGGTGGACTTGTCCTGACGAGGTTGATACAGCCCGACACGCATGAGACGGGGGAGTTGCTGTGCCTTGACGAGTAAGGAAACGAGGCTGTTGTCGGAGGTTTCATTCCCGGGTCTTGGGTGTTTGTTGGCTTTGGCCAAGGAGGGATCTACCAGTGGCCCAGGTGTAGTTCACTCTGTGGACCAAGCGTTCACGGTACTGACAGTATCCCATGGGCATGGCCAGATGAGTGTCTCTCATCTTTATCAGGGTGAGTTCGACCAATCAGCAGTAGGTGTTTTCTCAGCACAAATGAGGAGCCCACCCCTATGTCCTATGTGTTAGATGCCTGGCGAAGGGCTAGGCTCAACCCATGCATCGCCCACTGGCTGATCAATCACTTCTGTACTTGATGATCCTGACACGTGGCGTGATAATCTTTCTAGGAGCAGAAATCAAATCTTTTGACTCCTGCCGCCACTATTTTAAACACGTGACGTCCCTTGTGTTACCAATCCGTATTTAATTCACCTCTGGGTTCATACTAGCGCGGGAGCAATTACGCTCTCGTGCAATTAAACCCCACTCTAAGACTCGACGCATCTCACACGCGTTCGACTTCTCATCAGGGAGCCCAACCACTCGTTGAATGTGTTGATTGCTTGGCATCGATTGGAGAGGGAGCCTCACCTCCATTCCCATAATAAAAAAGGATGGGGATCAAGGACGACCCCTCGACGCTCTTCTTCCTCCTCCATCTTCACCGTCTGGCAGCCGCACAAGGCCCCGATTCCTCTAAGCCCGTGAACCCTTCCCTGCATTGTCTTCACCGTAGCCCTTCCTCCTTCGTCGCCATGTCGCATGGGTCAACTGCTACGAATGGGAGTAGATGTGCGCCAACCTCGCCGCTAAGGATGCTAAGATCGGCGAACTCCGCGGCGTCCTCAGTAGCACTGCTCTCCGCCTAGAGAGCGAAACCACGAAGCTCAGTGGCCGGGTGGAAATGGACCGGATCCCCAACATGAAGCGGGGTGGATCTTCACCAAACTCCACGCTGAGCACTATAGGAGCATGGCGTCGCTGCAACACATGTACCTCTGCCGATTTTCTGCGCAGCAACACCCAGCTAAGAAGTTTTATTTAGTTATAAAATGATTCTCGTACTTTTCCAAGTGCCACATTCCAAATACTAGGCAGACTACTTCCCACCTTCTCTCTTTACCCCCCTCCGCCCTCTGTCACCTGTCCTTTTCTCAAATATTTGGGCACTTTATTCCGCTCGGTTTCTACTGTATTCCCTTTACCTCCCCTTATCCCTCTCTCTCCCTCCCTCACCCTCTCCTCTCTCCCCCTCTCTCTCTCTCTCTCTCTCCTTCCAACCTTTTCTAGTCCTTGTTCCACCTCCACATTCTGAGCTCGAAAATAGTTTGTAGTCAAAGTTGTGATCACTTGAGCCATTGTGATTGGTCTCTGAACAATTTAAGCCAAGACATGTCTACCTTCCCACTAGACATACCAGCGTCTAGTAATTATTAGCTCGACAAACCACGACAACGAGTAAAGGCACATTGCCCCCGGGAAGTGTGCATCACTATTGAGATGGTTACCAGTGATGATCCATTTTGCATGCTTGTCACTGCCGTGAAGTTCCAACTCATGAGCGAGCCAGTCGCCACAAGCAGATACTTACTTGTGGCAAGTCACCATTGACCAGCGCCTCGCTCGCCATTGAAGTGCAAACTGCGTTCATTACTATTGAGCCTTCCAATGTCCATGTAGTAGCCTATTCCATAGGCAAACTAATTGTAGCAGCCTATGTCCATCCTTGATTAACCAAGACAATTTCTATGCTCATTCCCACGCGCGCCCTTTCATGCGATCGTCACTCGGGTTGCATTTCTTATGTGTTGGCTGACATGCTCCTCCTGCTTAGTTAGTCTTTAATATCGGAGCATCTTACCTCACCTATCATTGTCATGTTGACTACCCATATGCATTTTCAATCTAATGAATACTGTAAATATTAGTTATGGCATCATGTACTAATATTTTAGGTGAGTCATTAAACCTGAGGTGGGTTTCTAGGTAAAATTGAAATAGAACTGTTCTCTAGATTTCTGAATTTTGAGCATTCCTCTCTAAGAGAGGTCAGATTTTTCCATTCGATATCCTACTAGCATAATGGAGGAAGGAGTATGGACATGAAAAAAGTTGGAGGTGCCCCAGGCATTATCCGGACGGACCGCAAGTCGAATGGTGACCCGATCGCATGAAGACATCCACCTCACCCCGTGATACCTCTGTTTGATTAGTGTAGACAACATCTAGAAGGAAATACACCCTCAACTCGTCCTTGGCGCTTTCCCTGGGAAGGACTACCACTTGGATGCCTAACTGCAATTTTGACGATGGTATAATGTCCCTACACATGTCTACGCCAAACGGGCCAAGTCACTGAGAGATCGCACTACACCCGCAGGGCCAACAGGAGTAGAGTATGCCTCAAATTCGCTATCTATACATAGCCTATGCCCTATCCCCTATATATTTTTTCATGTTCATTGATAGGAGGAAAAAGGGTTTCCCCCGCTTTATATTATAAAGCAACGGCCATATCATAAGTCATACAAGGCAAAACAAAAGAGAAAAAGAGAGAAACGACAAATATACATGACACCGAAGGAGCCACTAACAAGCCCGGAATACACCAAGCGCAAGCTTGAGCATTGAGGCCCTCGGCGAACAAGAACCGGTACACGAGGTAACTAAGATGACGTAGTGGCCTGCTGTCGGAGGATTTCCATGCTCCGTCGACTCCCCAGAAGCCAGCCAATTTCAGTCTGCCATCCACCCTGCCTCCGAAGAAGGACCCCTACCCTCTAGTCCTGGATCGGAGGACACTGCGCTATCGACTAGCAGGGGCGCTCATCCCCGAGCTCTCACGGCCAGGACTACCTGGTGGCCGGGGAGAGGACGACAAGCAGAACCACCGCACGACGCAGCGGCACAACCTAACATCGCAACCACCGCACACAGGCATCAACGTCAACCACAAGTATTCAAGCCATAGCACCACTGAAGATAACCGGAAGACCACACCCCACGCCGGAGCTTCGACCACCACTCCGCCGTCCCAAAGATGGTGTCTTCAAGAAGAAAATGACGCTGGCGCGCCGTCACCACCCAATCCGGAGATTTGGGCTTTCATCGGGATGGATTTGGGCTGATCCCCACACCGCGGCCCGCTGCCGCGCCGCCGCGCCCTCTGCCAGCGCCGTGTAGCCGCCCGACCAAACCGAGCCGCATCGGCCACCATCGAGAGGGAGAAGAGAGGCCCCTCCGCCACTGACCGCGCTTCGCCCGTCAGAGCGAGCCAGCGACGGCGAGGTGAGAAGGAGGGAGGAGGAGGGGCCCTAAGGTCGGCTGCAAGGGTTTCCCCACCGCGACGCTCGCGGGAGCGACCGGGAGGGGAGGAGGGGCATAGTCATTGATAAAGATTATGATATCATTTTAATGTTTGTATTTAAGGAGGGACCAGGCTTCTAGTTTTTCCTTGGCCCCCTAAGGTCACAACTGGCCCTAAGAAGGTCATATGCGTTGTTTGTGTTATGTCTTTTATATTGTGTAGCCCTCTCAACAGGGAGCTTTTGCATCTGTGATACACATTCTTATAGTATATATGATGCATTTTTGTGCTATATATGATGCTATTGCTTGAGGTTATATAAAAAGCTATTTCTTTAATGTGTTTTTCTTATCACATGCCTCCACCGGTAATATTTATTTTCTCAAAGAAGAATAACTTTTTGTTCTCTATCTGCGATAATGAGTTGGATGAGAGTTTTTTAGGTAGTGAAGAGATCGATTTATGTTATGAATATTAGAGGAGATGACACTTAATATCTCCTCACATATATAATAGACCTTACTACCTACGTAATGTAAGAGATTAACTCTAAACTTCAACCTTGATTTACATTGGATCTTTTCTTACTGGTGCCAGGCCCTGCTAAACTCTACACATATCTAAGAAAGATAATTATTTTATGTGGAACAGATTAGATCATGTTTAGGTACATCGTTGGACAACTTCGTTATTAATTACATGAGAAATAAACGATTTGAGACACTATTTCCATATTGTCTGTTGCTGCTACTCATAAAGTATTCACTTTTTATTTGGAACAAAGGACAGTAACAGAGTCCATTCTTTTACAGTAACTAAATCATAATTAGTCTCAAATATACAACTGAAAAAAGAATATCGCCACACAAATCTCTAAGACCTCTGATTCCCCAGATCACTTAAAAAGATTTAAGATCCATCCACC
>NC_057814.1:563185838-563195490 GCF_018294505.1 Triticum aestivum
TTTTTGGATAGCATAAAAGGATACTTGAATAAGAGTTTTTCAATGAAGGACCTCGGTGAAGCTGCTTACATATTGGGCATCAAGATCTATAGAGATAGATCAAGACGCTTAATTGGACTTTCACAAAGCACACCTTGACAAAGTTTTGAAGAAGTTCAAAATGGATCAAGCAAAAGAAGGGTTCTTGCCTGTGTTACAAGGTGTGAAGTTGAGTAAGACTCAATGCCCGACCACTGCAGAAGATAGAGAGAAAATGAAAGATGTTCCCTATGCTTCAGCCATAGGCTCTATCATGTATGCAATGTTGTGTACCGGACCTGATGTGTGCCTTGCTATAAGTTTAGCAGGGAGGTACCAAAGTAATCCAGGAGTGGATCACTGGACAGCGGTCAAGAACATCCTAAAATACCTGAAAAGGACTAAGGATATGTTTCTCGTTTATGGAGGTGACAAAGAGCTCATCGTAAATGGTTACGTTGATGCAAGCTTTGACACTGATCTAGACGATTCTAAATCGCAAACCGGATACGTGTTTATATTGAACGGTGGAGCTGTCAGTTGGTGCAGTTCTAAACAAAGCGTCGTGGCGGGATCTACGTGTGAAGCGGAGTACATAGCTGCTTCGGAAGCAGCAAATGAAGGAGTCTGGATGAAGGAGTTCATATCCGATCTAGGTGTCATACCTAGTGCATCGGGTCCAATGAAAATCTTCTGTGACAATATTCACTACAGGAAACATCTACTTTGCCGTCTGCCATGGCGGACGGCAAAGGCTCGAAAGGCGGACGGCAAAGACCTTTGCCGTCAGCCGCGGACGGCAAAAGGCTCCGGAAAAGAAGGCTACGGTAAACAGCTGCTTTGCCGTCTGCTTCCTGGCAGCGGACGGCAAAGGCTCTTTGCCGTCTGCGGCGGACGGCAAAGAGGGCGGACGGCAATATTTGCGATGTCAGTCCGTTAAGTGGCTAACGGCAGACCTTTGCCGTCCGCCGCAGACGGCAAAGAGCCTTTGGTCTTTGTCGTCCGCCTTATGATGTCATCTACACGTCACTAGACGGCAGGTTCTTTGCCGTCCGCCGCAGACGGCAAAGAGCCTTTGGTGTTTGCCGTCCGCCGCAGACGGCAAAGAGCCTTTGGTCTTTGCCGTCCGCCTTATGATGTCATCTACACGTCACTAGATGGCAGGTTCTTTGCCGTCTGCCACTGATGGCAAAGTGCAGGTTCTTTGCCGTCTGCCACGGACGGCAAAGTCTTTGCCGTCTGCCATTGTAGGCAAACTGACCAAATGGGTCAGCTCCCAGGAAGCACAGTTGGCTGCCACGTGGCTTCTTTGCCGTCCGCCGCAGACGGCAAAGGCTCTTTGCCGTCGGTGGCAGACGGCAAAGAGGCTGCATATTGTCTGTTTTTTCTGTTTTTTATTAAATCCCACAATTTGCAGCACATATCACATATATAAGTTTCATATCCAACACATATCTAGCACATAAGTTTCATATCACATATCACATCAGTTTCATCCATACACATTGTTCATACATAAGGAAGTTCCATCCATACACATTGTTCCATCCATATATATATTACAATGCAAAGTGTCATGAAGATAGCAAGCTAGATACAATGCAAAGTTTCATCAAAGGAAAAGCAAGCACTCCATCATAGCTAGCTAGCTTCCATCAAGTGAATGAAATCTGCAAATTGGTAAATAAGAAAGTTAGAAATAGGTGACTAGAACAAGAAGAAGACTAGAACAAGAAGTATATGTCATTTATGAGCTAACTTAGGTGAAATGGATCATATATGAGCTAACTAAGTTGAAATGGGTTGTTTATGAGCTAACTTAGTTGAAATGGATCATTTATGAGCTAACTTAGTTGAAATGGGTCGTTTATGAGCTAACTAAGGTGAAGGGCATCGTTTTTGAGCTAAGTAAGGTGAAATGGGTCATTTTGGAGCTAACCTAGTTGAAATGGATCGTTTTTGAGCTAACTTAGTTGAAATGGATCGTTTTTGAGGTAACTAAGGTGAAATGGATCGTTTTTTAGCTCACTTAGGTCAAATGGATCGTTTTTGAGCTAACTTAGTTGAAATGGATCGTTTTTGAGCTAACTTTGTTGAAATGGATCATTTTTGAGCTAATTTAGTTGAAATGGATCGTTTTTGAGCTAACTTAGGTGAAATGGATCATTTATGAGCTAATTTAGTTGAAATGGATCTTTTTGAGCTAACTTAGGTGAAATGGGTCGTTTATGAGCTAACCTAGGTGAAATGGGTCATTTATGAGCTAACCTAGGTGAAATGGGTCGTTTATGAGTTAACCTAGGTGAAATGGGTCGTTTATGAGCTAATTATGCAATTTTTGACATAAGTAAGCTAAGTACATATCGTTTTAGAGCTAACTTAGGTAAAATGGATGGTTTATGAGGTCAGTAAGCTTATTAAGTCATTTTGGAGGAAAAGAAGCTAACTCTAGGTCATTATGGTAAGCATATTGGAGGAAATAAAGCTAAGTCTAGGTCTTTATGCATTTGTTAAGCAAAACACTACAGAAACTTACCGTGATCAGGGAGGTGTAGGAGCGGGCTGGCTAGTGCCGGTAGCTGGAGAAGGATCATGCGATGCGTTTCTGGAGTTAAGCTGCACCAAAGATCATTTCCAATGTCTCGTTAGCATTATGACACTCAAATGTTAAGACTAGCAAGTAATGTCCATTCAAATTAAACTCACCGTGGTCCCAGGAGCAATCACTGGCATCGGCGGAGCGGTCTGACCGGTCTTCTCGCACACAGACTGCACATTTGGTTTTGACGACTCAGTCATACTAGTTAGTAATGAGACAAACACTACATGAATGTTTTGGCTAATCTCCAGAAGAAACTTACCACAAGGAGCTCGTACATGGCCCTTGCCTGCATGTCATTCCGTGCCCTCTCCTCCTCCATCATCTTTGTCGTCCTCTCCTCCAACTCCCGCTGCCTCTCCGTCGCTTCCGCCAGAAGTTTCTCCGTTCTGTAATCATTGATGGAAGCGCACACAATGTAATGGAGAAAGATAGCTGAGTACGTATCACTAACCTTGATGGCGAGTTGCACTGGCCGTTCACGAGGCCTTATCTCAGGAGCGGAGCTCGACTGGCGCGCCTTGATCTCCGGGAGAGTGCTAGGACAACGGATAAGTCCATCTCCAATGGCTATGGAGCCATGGGACCTCCCGCCACCAGATATCATCACCAGCTCTGGATCAATGGGACCCTGGCTCGGGTTAAAGTCCTCCCCTTTCCTCGCCTTCCCCTCATCTCTATATCTCACGAGCTTGTTGTGGGAGGAGATGTTGGTGAAGTTGTTTGCATCATCGAGGTCAGACTGAGAGAAAGCCTTGACTTTCTTGTAAGAGCCAGTGTGGGCCATGGCATACAGGTCGTACACCTCTGGCACCTTATCCGCCTTATTGTGGCGTGCCTGAAAGAGAGAAACAATGAAAATTAGTAACTAAAGGGCTCAAGCTAGCATGATGAATGAATTGCATGAATCATGAAGCAAACCACATACCCAGTTGCGCCCGAACTGATATAAGTTGGAGCTGCCTTGATGGTGTGGCACACCTTCCATTTGGGCACGTTTGTCCTTGGCCTGGTTGTGGAGGGCTAGCCATTCTTGTGAGCACCACTCATCAACCAACACCTCCCAACAATCCATCCGATCCGCACACCATCTTGGAGGCGCCTAAGTTAGCAAATAGAAACTTGAGCGCTACGGCTAAGAATTACTAAACGAAGGAACTTAAGTAGAAGGCCTTAAGAATTACCTTCATGTACTGCTCCTTACTCAGGAACTTATCGCGGCACGCCGGCTTGGTCTTCTTGATACCACGCAAGGCGTAGTAGTCTCGAACAGCCTGCACCCGAGCCTCGTGCCGTAAGTTCTGGAGTAGGCGCTTGCAGACGTTCTGGATAACATTTGCGCACTCCTCCTCGTATCCCTCCTCACACCTGTAGAATGTCTGCAATCAAATGAGACAATATTGATTAGTACAATTAATAACTAGCTAGTTGAAGATTTTGAAATGTGTAAAGGAGAAATTACCCAGAACGTCCTGATCACCATGTCTGCCCTCGTGTCGCACACGACACCGTCGATAATGACATCCGGCGGGGCCGGGGCAGCCACGTAGTGCTCCCAGCTCAACCCAAGCTCTGGAAGCCGACCCTCACCAGGCAACGTGACAAACCTCGGGAAGTTTTGCCGGCAAAGAACTCCAAGGACGGAGTTGGGCCGGCGGACACTATGATGGTGGTCCCAACCCCTGCAGCATGACAAGGCCAACGCATTAGTTATTTGAAGAAACGTGAATGCAGAAGGTACAAAAATATTAAATGCACTTACGTACCTCTCCCCATCAGGGAAGATCAACCACCTCTGCTCGCGGGTCGCCGGCACGGACGGGAGCCGTGTAGCACCACGCTGGTAGACGGTGCCACCCTCCTCCTCAAGATCAGTCGGCTCCCCGCCATCATCAGCATGGCCACTCGGCTCCTCGGGCTGATCCGGCCAGGTACCCCATCCGGACGTGTGCTCCTCCGGGGTCTCGTGGGCCGAAGGCCAGTCGACCCGAGGCTCGTGGGCCCAAGACCCGTGGACCGGAGGCTCGTGGACCGGAGTCCGTGTAGCCTCCTCCTCGGACGAGTCCACCCTAGCAGTCACGTGCTCGGGTGAAACAGCTGGGGGTGGCGGCGAGGAAGGCTCCCTAGCAGTCACCCTACCTCCTCTCCCGCGACCACGTGCCCCACCTCCTCTCTTCCTACCTCGTCCCCTGCTTGGCACCGCGGTGGACGAAGAAGGGCCCGGCGGTGTGGACATACTGTCCAGCAACGCTCGGCGAAGAGGTACGTCTGGAATCGAAGACCTCAGACCACGCGCCGAGGAAGAAGGGGCCTTGGCGCGCTCCCGACCATCGCCCACCATCTTTCAACACCTGCCATGACAAACAGTAAACGAAATTAGTACAACATAAAAAAAAGACCGACATGAATAATAATATGTGTATCACTTAAGTGTATCATCATCAAGTACAACATTAAAAAATTTAATACCTGACACTACTAATAATCTCGATCAGTATCATCAATAAATGCATAATCATCATCATCACTATAATCAATGACGGGCTCATAGGGTTCAGTGGCATCAACATGTGCAAGGCCACCTTGACGTAATCGGTCAAGCAATGACAGGTCATCTGCAGCAGTAACCTCTTCTTGTTCCGGCTCTTCTTGTTCCTCCTCTGGGGTGATGTCGGATTCACTGTCACTGTCTACTTCAATGTTTTGGGGTGAAGTATAGCGGTTCTTGAAACGCTTTTTGGAAAGACGTGTCTCTTGGAAGAATTCTCCTTCATATGTGTCTGGGTTAATGTGAGGTTCATAATCCTCTTCCTTTGGGGGAGATAGTCTAGCACGTGGCAGCACTTCATAAACGACATCCCAACCTTTCAGATTTGGATTAGTTTGGCAGGCCCACGGTAGATAGAATACTTGGGTCGCCTGTTGAGCCGTAATATAGACATCAGGAACATCTAAATGGGTGCTTTGGTTGATTTCAACTAGCCCTATATGTTCATGAGTTCTTCTAGTATCCTTCGGCTGAAACCAATAACATTTGAAGACTACGACATTCGGTGGGTTTTCACCATAGAATAGAAGTTCATAAATTGCTTCAACTCTCCCATAATACTCGGTACCTCCTTCGCCGATAGCAGATACACAACAATTTGTAGACTTTCGGTCGGCCATAGATAGCTCTTTGCCATAGGTACGAAAGCGATACCCGTTGATGTCGTATTTGTCAAATGAATGGACCTTATAGTCAAAACCATTAGCGACTTGTCTCAATTCGGTGTCCATAGACTCTGAATTAGCCTACAAGTTTAATATGAAAGGATTGTTGCATTACGCACAAATTAGCGAATGAAACCGGGATAGCCGCCTACAAATTAGCCTACAAGTCTAATAGAAATTACCGTTTGTTTGAACCAAGAGATGAAACCGGGATAGCCGCCACCTTGGTTTGCGAGAAGCTCATACTCTTCGACAGAATCCTTTTGGATCACCGCTCCATACGAGAATAAGGCGACGTATCGACTGTATGAAATATCCAGGAATAAGAGCAGTTCAAAGGAAATAGAAGTTGCGAAACTATGTACCGAGAACTTACTCGATGTACGGCCGCACTTCTATCAGGTTGTTGAAGATATACAACGAAATGGTCCGCCATTGTTCGTTATCCAAAGATACTGGATTTGAAACACTGGCTGGTGCGAGATTCCCTTTGAATAGGCTGAGGTTGGATCCACCCTTTTTAGGGTCGTCAGCATTGTACCGAGGCTTCGGATTATGCAAATGACGATTTTTGGCTTCGGAGTGTGCTGTCACGAAGTTTGCCGCCTCCTCAGTGATGAATGCCTCAGCCATCGATGCTTCAATTCTACGTTTATTTTTACATTTTTGTTGAAGCGTCTTCTGCATCTTCTCAGTTGGGTAGCACCAACGATTTTGCACGGGCCCCCCCAATCTTGCCTCGGTCGGGAGATGCAAAATCAAATGTTGCATTGGATTAAAGAAGCCCGGTGGAAAGATCTTCTCTAACTTGCAGATCAACTCCGGCGCCAACTCTTCCATTTCTTCTAGCACGCTAGGCGATAGTTCTTTCGCACAAAGAACACGGAAGAAATAGCTGAGTTCTGCCAGTACTAGCCATTCATCCTCAGGGATGAAGCCACGCAACATCACCGGCATTACCCGCTCAATCCATATTTGCCAATCATGACTCTTGAGACCAAATATCTTCAATTTATCAAGACTGGCTCCCCTCTGTAGATTCGCTGCATACCCATCGGGGAACATCAACTGCATTTTCACCCACAAGATAATTTCCCTCATAGCCGGCCTTCCAAGATTGAACCATGCCTTTGGCTTCGTCCAGTTCTGCTTTCCTTTCGGTTCTTTCATGTTTTGTAACGGCCTATCACATAGCGCCTCCAGATCGACTCTAGCCTTAGTATTATCCTTTGACTTCCCATCTATGCCGAACAATGTACCAAAAAGTGCCTCGGCGATATTCTTCTCAGTGTGCATCACGTCGATGTTGTGTGGGCAAAGGAGGTCTTTGAAGTAAGGCAGATCCCATAAGCATGTTTTGTGAGTCCAGGCGTGCTTAGAATTATACCCCTTGAAGTACCCTGGACGCTCGGGATCTGGCTCGAGAGCGTTTAACTGATCCAGGGTCTGTTGGCCTGTCAATGCATGTGGTGCAGAGTTTTTGACAACTCTACCTCTGATGAAGTTCTTGTCTTTCCTGAACTTATGGCGAGGATTCAGGAACTCTCTATGCATGTCGAAGCAAGAAAACTTGCGATCGGCCTGAAGCCAACGAAACTCAAGAGCTCCCTTGCATGTGGGGCACGGGAACCTTCCATGCACACACCAGCCAACGAATAGCGCATACGCCGACAAGTCATGCGTCGAGTACATGTACCAGACACGCATTATGAAGTTCCGTTTGCTATAGGCATCGTATGTCTTGAACCCATTATCCCAGGCTTCTTGCAATTCGTCCTTAAGCGGTTGCATGTACACATTCATATTTTTCCCCGGATAGTTGGGCCCTGGAATTATCAACGTCAGGAAAATGTTCTTTCTTTGCATAATCTGTCCGGGGGGGAGATTGAGTGGAAAGACAAATACGGGCCAACAACTGTATTGGGCTGCCGTCATACCAAACACACTGAACCCATCCGTGCTGATGCCGACTCGAGGATGCCTCGGATCTGCCGCTTTGTCACCATGTAATTCATCAAACTTTTTCCACGCAACACCATCCGATGTGTGTACAATCATCAGATTCCCATCTGCATCTAGTTCGGTTCTTTTGCCCGTTTGGTGCCATGTCATCTGTCTGGCCGTCTCTTCGACCATGAAAAGACGTTGAAGTCTTGGTATGATTGGCATATACCGAAGAACACTAACAGGGATTTTGGTCTGTGTCTTCTCACCCATACCGTTGTCTACCACAACATACCTGGAAGACTTGCAAATGGGACAACAGTTCAAGTCCGCATAGTCAAGCCTAAACAAGACACATCCTTTCTCACAGGCATGTATCTTATCATAGGGCATCTTCAGTGCACGGAGGATTTTGTCCGACTGGTACAGGTTTGCAGGCATTACATGGCCTTTGGGTAGAAAGCGTCCAAATACTGTCATCATTGCATCGTAGCATTCTCTGCCCAAGTTGAACTGAGCCTTCAGAGCCATTACTTGTGAGATGGCATCCAACTGACAAAGCTCAGTGTGCTCATGGAGCGGACGTTTTGAAGACTCCAACATTTCATTGAAGGCCTTTGCAGATTCCTCCATCTCCTCGTCCGAATCCCGAGCATCATCAAAGTCTTGCACCATGTTTTCCATACCGGTACCATGCTCGTCGGTGCGACGACGATCCACCTCAGCTCGGTCACGTTGGGCAGACTCACCATGAAATGTCCACACCGTATAATCGGGCGTAAAACCACTCTTCTGCAGGTGTTTGCCCATTTCAGCCTCTGTCCTCTTTTCCCAATTGCCGCACCGTAAACAAGGGCACCAGGTTTTCCTCTGGCCATTTGCAAATGCGGCTCGCACAAACCCCTTGGTTTTTGTGAACCATTCAGTGCTCCATTTGTTCTGACCAGTGTGACCGGTGTACATCCACGCACGATCACTCATCTTGACTTTCAGAGCTACTAGACACACAACAAATATATATATATATAATTCACCATGTATGTATTCATCAGTTGATCTACTTTGTCAATTTTATTACGTCCATGCAACCTACACTCTAATAGGAAATGATAGGTCCTAATCCCACCCGAGTATGTTTAGATTGGGTTCATTTTTCCATGCTATGCCCCGGATCCTACGCAAAATTTCGGCAGCACCTCCCCGCTGTTCTCCTGATACACGTCTCTGCAATAAACAGAGAGGATGTGTACCCAGAGAACAACAGGGGAGGCACTAACAAAATTTATGCGTCGGATCCGGAGCAAAGCATATGGGAAAACGAACCCAATCTAAACATACTCGGGCTGTCCATGGATAGCGTTGGACAATTCGAAAGAATCAAGGTTATAAATATGCAAATGCATGCATATTTATAACTATGACGCTTTCGAACGGGAGACACATATTGGTTACGCATACTGATGATTCAAGAGACATATATATCTAGCTATCAAGTTTCATCGGAATAGATCAAATAATTAATGGGGGAGGAGGACATGTCATTTGTGCTCACCCACGAACGAAGGGGCAGAGCTCGTCAAACGCACGGCGAGGTCGTCGAAGACCAAACCTCGCAGCGATGAAACAACTGCACATTTAAAACTACCCGATCAACACAATTATATATGATGTTTTTCATAACAAAATCGAAAGATATATGACCTAACTAATAATTCACAAATATATGACCCCGTCGGCTTCTGGAAGGCCAAAGAACACCTTTTCGGGGTCGGGGTCTCGGGGTCGGGGTGTCGGGTCGGGGTGCCGGGTCGGGGTCGGGGTGCCGTGTCGGTGTCGGGGTCGGGGTGTCGGGTCAGGCTCGGGGTCGGGGTGTCGGGG
>NC_057814.1:563525409-563528601 GCF_018294505.1 Triticum aestivum
CGTGAAGGGCGTCAGGTACACCCTCCCCCACTGCACCCCGCGTACCGGGGAAAACCCTAGGACTAGTCCGGGCAACAGCGGCGTCATCGTCGCCTCCTTCTTGAAGGTGTTGCTTGGTATGCGGCCCTTCGGAGTGCTGGGTGCGTTGTGGTACTTCTCCGGAGGGTGGAGCGGTTGCCGGTCATCTTCGTTTCGTTGATCTGCCGTTGTTGGCATTTGTTTCTCTTTCTTTTTTTCTCTTTTTTGCTTTGGGCTTGTTTGTGCTGCCGCCCCAACGAGCTGGCTGTATCGGATGATGCTTTATTTATAAAGCGGGGAAAAACCCTTTATCGTCATATCCGCTTTGTCATTCGTTACTTCACACATGCTCTTTATTATTTCATTTTGCTTGATACGGCTTGAGAGAGGGGCGCGATATTTAGAAAAGAATACCCACACATACACGCGACCGTGCACGCACAGAGAGTTTGTAAAATCACATACTTGTAGAACGAGTTCTCTCTTAGATCATCTGCACCTGCCTCCACTCCAATTAACGCATCACTCAATACAAGCACCACAAGGGTTGCAATAGTCTTCGTGTAACTTGTCTTGTCGAGGTGACACCTTTTTCTAATCGCTCTTGAGCAGTTGCATAGACATGCTTGTAACTCGCTCAATTCTAAATAACTATTTCTCAAACATAAAAAATATTAAACCTATTGTTGATATTTTGGCTAGTATTGCTACGACGCGAAGGAAATCCATAGCTAGAATATGGATTTAGGGACCGAAGAATAAAATTGGGTCTATGTATAAATTGTGAACACAGTTCAAGCGCATGGGACGTCGAACACAGTAGCAAAGGCCGGCGCCACAACACAAGTCAATGGTAGTCAATAAGCACCTAACCAAATAAGGATTATGAACACTTGTCCTTGCCGATCTTGACCTTTCTCCGTCGTGTTCAATGAACGGCTCACGAAAGCCCTTGCATTGTTGTTCTGTAATACAAAGCGAGGGAAAACCCTTTTTCTCAACGGCCCACGGAACCGCTGCTCCTACTGCAGGTTTATTGGATCTGCATCTCCTCCAAAGCAATGGAGGACGGCGACGTCACAACACACTAAAATCTCTCAAAAAATGTAACGTGTCGTCAGACATACACTAGACTTATGATAGAGGCAGCTGCTGTCTTGTATTGCTCGGATGTGCATTTGTCGATGTCATGTGCATAACCGATGAACTTGCCACATACACAAACTGAGAGGGCCATACATATGATGCTGAACAAATACATCTTACTATTCACACACGTATATAACCGATAAAGGCTATGAGATACTACTACAAGATGCATGTACTAGAGTTTCAGCTCAGCCGCAACATCATGGCCCAACAGTTGTGGTGCACAAGCGTGCACGCGTCTGGACGTACGCATTTTCTTTCGAGTGATGTTGTAGTTGGATTGATGAGGTTTGTTCAGCACTTTAATTGGCATAGCCCTCCGCTCCTCTTGAGTATTCTTTGTCACAGGCATGCTCATGAGTCCAACAACTAATTTGTCAGGTATTCATCCAAAAGGAAAGGTCTAAAATCACAGGGAATCTTTGGATTAACTGTAGAGGTTAAAAGATCAGAGAAACATACCTTGATAAAATGGTAACAGATACTAATGCATCTATGCTTAGGACATTTCTAATTATGTTTACTGAAAGTGGGGTGTAACAGACAAGCTACTTGCGAAAGGAATGTACAGATGGTCATCTCCAAAGATATGCCCATGAAAAGGGCATGTTACTTTCAGTCCTACTGATCTTTGCAGTTACGGCCACTCTGAAGTTATGATTTCTTTTTCTGAAAGAAAAGGTAGATCATGTTCTACCTTATGCATTCAAAACAGGCCGTAGCCTGAGTGACCAATGGTCTTTTTACATGAAGACGTTGTGAGCGCCGCACAGAGCGTGCAGCAGGCCAACGCCAAGCCTGAGAATTAGAACAAGGAAAGCTAGGATGGAAGGAAAGAAGTAAAGCAGAAAGAAAGCTAGGAACAAGGAAAGCTTGGCAGCTATTCTCGCACCATTACATCAGCCCAAGAAGATAAACGATCTCTGACATTTCCCTCGGGTGCTCGCAGTGTCCATAACTTAATCAGGTCGGCCACCTCAATAAGAACCCTCCGAGCTGTCCAACACTTGTTGTGGAAAACTTGCTCATTCCGAGCATGCCAAAGCGCAACAGCAGCAGCTGCAAAGAAGACATGCCATACCGCGCCATGTGCCTCCTTTGCTATGTCAGAGGCCAAGAAATCTGCTGTAGACTCACATGAGACTGCCAAATCCAGGAGGCCGGCCTTTGCCCAAACAGTTTGTGCAAGTTTGCATCTAAGCAGTATATGATGCATAGTCTCGGCTGCTGGGCTTAAATCACATCCGTTGTGCGTTACTAGCCTCATCCAGTGCTTCCTTATCATATTATTCCGGGTGTTGTGCCTGTCCTTGAGGGCCAGCCATAAGAAGACGCGGTGTCGTTATGATCATACCTGCATTTCCTTTATCTGATGCGCCACAACTTGCCTTTGCAACTTGCAAGTGAATGGACATGGGCTGGTGAAGTACTAGTAAGTATGAAACAGAGTGACATCTTGCAAGTCTCTAACCGAGAGTGAGCTTTAGAAGGGGATGATGAGCATGAAAAAATGGCTACCCGGTGAGAGGATGTGATGCAGTGTGAAAACTGTAGTGCTCAACGCAAAATTCTTAGGAAAAAACTAACGCCTATACATGTGGCATCTTGCACATCGCCCACACGCCTCCTTTACCACTCATTTTGCCACATGCGAACAGATGACATCAGCAGGAATCTTTTTGGTTTTCGGTTTAAAAATGTTTTATCTGTTAATTAAAAAATCGTTTCCACCACTAAATCCGTCTCGATGAGATCTTCAAAACCGCGACTAAAGGGTACCTTTAGTCGCGGTCCGCCTCCCCAACCGGGACTAAAGGTACGTCTATATATACTGCACTTAGCAATTTCCGCCACTTCTCATTCTCCTCTCTCGACGCCGAAGCCCTGCCCCGACGCCGATCGACGCCGAAGCCCTGCCCCGACGCCGACACCGACGGCGACGCCGACGGCGAAGCCCTGCCCCGACGCCGACGCCGACGACGAAGCCCTGCGCGCCGCCGCCCCCGTCCCCAGTGAGCGCCGCCG